>NW_027469822.1:0-61662 GCF_051020765.1 Lasioglossum baleicum | reverse complement strand
TCGACTAGCCTGCGGGATGCATCCTCTCGCACGTGTTTTTACTCGACTAGCCTGCGGGATGCATCCTCTCGCACGTGCTTTTGCTCGACTAGCCTGCGGGATGCATCCTCTCGCACGTGTTTTTTACTCGACTAGCCTGCGGGATTCATCCTCTCGCACGTGTTTTTACTCGACTAGCCTGCGGGATGCATCCTCTCGCACGTGTTTTTGCTCGACTAGCCTGCAGGATTCATCCTCTCGCACGTGTTTTTACTCGACTAGCCTGCGGGATGCATCCTCTCGCACGTGTTTTTGCTCGACTAGCCTGCGGGATGCATCCTCTCGCACGTGTTTTTACTCGACTAGCCTGCGGGATGCATCCTCTCCGCACGTGTTTTTACTCGACTAGCCTGCGGGATGCATCCTCCCGCACGTGTTTTTGCTCGACTAGCCTGCGGGATGCATCCTCTCGCACGTGTTTTTGCTCGACTAGCCTGCGGGATGCATCCTCTCGCAAGTGTTTTTGCTCGACTAGCCTGCGGGACGCATCCTCTCGCACGTGTTTTTACTCGACTAGCCTGCGGGATGCATCCTCTCGCACGTGTTTTTACTCGACTAGCCTGCGGAAGCATCCTCTTGCACGTGTTTTTACTCGACTAGCCTGCGGGATGCATCCTCTCGCACGTGTTTTTACTCGACTAGCCTGCGGGAAGCATCCTCTCGCACGTGTTTTTACTCGACTAGCCTGCGGGATGAATCCTCTCGCACGTGTTTTTACTCGACTAGGCTGCAGGATGCATCCTCTCGCACGTGTTTTTACTCGACTAGCCTGCGGGATGCATCCTCTCGCACGTGTTTTTGCTCGACTAGCCTGCGGGATGCATCCTCTCGCACGTGTTTTTGCTCGACTAGTCTGCGGGATGCATCCTCTCGCACGTGTTTTTGCTCGACTAGCCATGCGCATCCCAAAAAACCTGCGCATGCGCATCCCACAAAACCTCGCACGTGTTTTTACTCGACTAGCCTGCGGGATGCATCCTCTCGCACGTGTTTTTACTCGAGTAGCCTGCGGGATGCATCCTCTCGCACGTGTTTTTACTCGACTAGCCTGCGGGATGCATCCTCTCGCACGTGTTTTTGCTCGACTAGCCTGCGGGATGCATCCTCTCGCACGTGTTTTTGCTCGACTAGCCTGCGGGATGCATCCTCTCGCACGTGTTTTTGCTCGACTAGCCTGCAGGATGCATCCTCTCGCACGTGTTTTTACTCGACTAGCCTGCGGGATGCATCCTCCCGCACGTGTTTTTACTCGACTAGCCTGCGGGATGCATCCTCCCGCACGTGTATTTGCTCGACTAGCCTGCGGGATGCATCCTCTCGCACGTGTTTTTGCTCGACTAGCCTGCGGGATGCATCCTCTCGCAAGTGTTTTTGCTCGACTAGCCTGCGGGACGCATCCTCTCGCACGTGTTTTTACTCGACTAGCCTGCGGGATGCATCCTCTCGCACGTGTTTTTACTCGACTAGCCTGCGGGAAGCATCCTCTTGCACGTGTTTTTACTCGACTAGCCTGCGGGATGCATCCTCTCGCACGTGTTTTTACTCGACTAGCCTGCGGGAAGCATCCTCTCGCACGTGTTTTTACTCGACTAGCCTGCGGGATGAATCCTCTCGCACGTGTTTTTACTCGACTAGGCTGCAGGATGCATCCTCTCGCACGTGTTTTTACTCGACTAGCCTGCGGGATGCATCCTCTCGCACGTGTTTTTGCTCGACTAGCCTGCGGGATGCATCCTCTCGCACGTGTTTTTGCTCGACTAGTCTGCGGGATGCATCCTCTCGCACGTGTTTTTGCTCGACTAGCCATGCGCATCCCAAAAAACCTGCGCATGCGCATCCCACAAAACCTCGCACGTGTTTTTACTCGACTAGCCTGCGGGATGCATCCTCTCGCACGTGTTTTTACTCGAGTAGCCTGCGGGATGCATCCTCTCGCACGTGTTTTTACTCGACTAGCCTGCGGGATGCATCCTCTCGCACGTGTTTTTGCTCGACTAGCCTGCGGGATGCATCCTCTCGCACGTGTTTTTGCTCGACTAGCCTGCGGGATGCATCCTCTCGCACGTGTTTTTGCTCGACTAGCCTGCGGGATGCATCCTCTCGCACGTGTTTTTGCTCGACTAGCCTGCGGGATGCATCCTCTCGCACGTGTTTTTACTTGACTAGCCTGCGGGATGCATCCTCTCGCACGTGTTTTTGCTCGACTAGCCTGCGGGATGCATCCTCTCGCACGTGTTTTTGCTCGACTAGCCTGCGGGATGCATCCTCTCGCACGTGTTTTTGCTCGACTAGCCTGCGGGATGCATCCTCTCGCACGTGTTTTTACTCGACTAGTCATGCGCATCCCAAAAAACCTGCGCATGCGCATCCCAAAAAACCTGCGCATGCGCATCCCACAAAACCTGCGCATGCGCATCCCACAAAACTTCGCACGTGTTTTTACTCGACTAGCCTGCGGGATGCATCCTCTCGCACGTGTTTTTACTCGACTAGCCTGCGGGATGCATCCTCTCGCACGTGTTTTTGCTCGACTAGCCTGCGGGATGCATCCTCTCGCACGTGTTTTTACTCGACTAGCCTGCGGGATTCATCCTCTCGCACGTGTTTTTACTCGACTAGCCTGCGGGATGCATCCTCTCGCACGTGTTTTTGCTCGACTAGCCTGCGGGATGCATCCTCTCGCACGTGTTTTTACTCGACTAGCCTGCGGGAAGCATCCTCTTGCACGTGTTTTTGCTCGACTAGCCTGCGGGATGCATCCTCTCGCACGTGTTTTTGCTCGACTAGCCTGCGGGATGCATCCTCTCGCACGTGTATTTGCTCGACTAGCCTGCGGGATGCATCCTCTCGCACGTGTTTGTGCTCGCCTAGCCTGCGGGATGCATCCTCTCGCACGTGTTTTTACTTGACTAGCCTGCGGGATGCATCCTCTCGCACGTGTTTTTGCTCGACTAGCCTGCGGGATGCATCCTCTCGCACGTGTTTTTGCTCGACTAGCCTGCGGGATGCATCCTCTCGCACGTGTTTTTGCTCGACTAGCCTGCGGGATGCATCCTCTCGCACGTGTTTTTACTCGACTAGTCATGCGCATCCCAAAAAACCTGCGCATGCGCATCCCAAAAAACCTGCGCATGCGCATCCCACAAAACCTGCGCATGCGCATCCCACAAAACTTCGCACGTGTTTTTACTCGACTAGCCTGCGGGATGCATCCTCTCGCACGTGTTTTTACTCGACTAGCCTGCGGGATGCATCCTCTCGCACGTGCTTTTGCTCGACTAGCCTGCGGGATGCATCCTCTCGCACGTGTTTTTACTCGACTAGCCTGCGGGATTCATCCTCTCGCACGTGTTTTTACTCGACTAGCCTGCGGGATGCATCCTCTCGCACGTGTTTTTGCTCGACTAGCCTGCAGGATTCATCCTCTCGCACGTGTTTTTACTCGACTAGCCTGCGGGATGCATCCTCTCGCACGTGTTTTTGCTCGACTAGCCTGCGGGATGCATCCTCTCGCACGTGTTTTTACTCGACTAGCCTGCGGGATGCATCCTCCCGCACGTGTTTTTACTCGACTAGCCTGCGGGATGCATCCTCCCGCACGTGTTTTTGCTCGACTAGCCTGCGGGATGCATCCTCTCGCACGTGTTTTTGCTCGACTAGCCTGCGGGATGCATCCTCTCGCAAGTGTTTTTGCTCGACTAGCCTGCGGGACGCATCCTCTCGCACGTGTTTTTACTCGACTAGCCTGCGGGATGCATCCTCTCGCACGTGTTTTTACTCGACTAGCCTGCGGGAAGCATCCTCTTGCACGTGTTTTTACTCGACTAGCCTGCGGGATGCATCCTCTCGCACGTGTTTTTACTCGACTAGCCTGCGGGAAGCATCCTCTCGCACGTGTTTTTACTCGACTAGCCTGCGGGATGAATCCTCTCGCACGTGTTTTTACTCGACTAGGCTGCAGGATGCATCCTCTCGCACGTGTTTTTACTCGACTAGCCTGCGGGATGCATCCTCTCGCACGTGTTTTTGCTCGACTAGCCTGCGGGATGCATCCTCTCGCACGTGTTTTTGCTCGACTAGTCTGCGGGATGCATCCTCTCGCACGTGTTTTTGCTCGACTAGCCATGCGCATCCCAAAAAACCTGCGCATGCGCATCCCACAAAACCTCGCACGTGTTTTTACTCGACTAGCCTGCGGGATGCATCCTCTCGCACGTGTTTTTACTCGAGTAGCCTGCGGGATGCATCCTCTCGCACGTGTTTTTACTCGACTAGCCTGCGGGATGCATCCTCTCGCACGTGTTTTTGCTCGACTAGCCTGCGGGATGCATCCTCTCGCACGTGTTTTTGCTCGACTAGCCTGCGGGATGCATCCTCTCGCACGTGTTTTTGCTCGACTAGCCTGCAGGATGCATCCTCTCGCACGTGTTTTTACTCGACTAGCCTGCGGGATGCATCCTCCCGCACGTGTTTTTACTCGACTAGCCTGCGGGATGCATCCTCCCGCACGTGTATTTGCTCGACTAGCCTGCGGGATGCATCCTCTCGCACGTGTTTTTGCTCGACTAGCCTGCGGGATGCATCCTCTCGCAAGTGTTTTTGCTCGACTAGCCTGCGGGACGCATCCTCTCGCACGTGTTTTTACTCGACTAGCCTGCGGGATGCATCCTCTCGCACGTGTTTTTACTCGACTAGCCTGCGGGAAGCATCCTCTTGCACGTGTTTTTACTCGACTAGCCTGCGGGATGCATCCTCTCGCACGTGTTTTTACTCGACTAGCCTGCGGGAAGCATCCTCTCGCACGTGTTTTTACTCGACTAGCCTGCGGGATGAATCCTCTCGCACGTGTTTTTACTCGACTAGGCTGCAGGATGCATCCTCTCGCACGTGTTTTTACTCGACTAGCCTGCGGGATGCATCCTCTCGCACGTGTTTTTGCTCGACTAGCCTGCGGGATGCATCCTCTCGCACGTGTTTTTGCTCGACTAGTCTGCGGGATGCATCCTCTCGCACGTGTTTTTGCTCGACTAGCCATGCGCATCCCAAAAAACCTGCGCATGCGCATCCCACAAAACCTCGCACGTGTTTTTACTCGACTAGCCTGCGGGATGCATCCTCTCGCACGTGTTTTTACTCGAGTAGCCTGCGGGATGCATCCTCTCGCACGTGTTTTTACTCGACTAGCCTGCGGGATGCATCCTCTCGCACGTGTTTTTGCTCGACTAGCCTGCGGGATGCATCCTCTCGCACGTGTTTTTGCTCGACTAGCCTGCGGGATGCATCCTCTCGCACGTGTTTTTGCTCGACTAGCCTGCGGGATGCATCCTCTCGCACGTGTTTTTGCTCGACTAGCCTGCGGGATGCATCCTCTCGCACGTGTTTTTACTTGACTAGCCTGCGGGATGCATCCTCTCGCACGTGTTTTTGCTCGACTAGCCTGCGGGATGCATCCTCTCGCACGTGTTTTTGCTCGACTAGCCTGCGGGATGCATCCTCTCGCACGTGTTTTTGCTCGACTAGCCTGCGGGATGCATCCTCTCGCACGTGTTTTTACTCGACTAGTCATGCGCATCCCAAAAAACCTGCGCATGCGCATCCCAAAAAACCTGCGCATGCGCATCCCACAAAACCTGCGCATGCGCATCCCACAAAACTTCGCACGTGTTTTTACTCGACTAGCCTGCGGGATGCATCCTCTCGCACGTGTTTTTACTCGACTAGCCTGCGGGATGCATCCTCTCGCACGTGTTTTTGCTCGACTAGCCTGCGGGATGCATCCTCTCGCACGTGTTTTTACTCGACTAGCCTGCGGGATTCATCCTCTCGCACGTGTTTTTACTCGACTAGCCTGCGGGATGCATCCTCTCGCACGTGTTTTTGCTCGACTAGCCTGCGGGATGCATCCTCTCGCACGTGTTTTTACTCGACTAGCCTGCGGGATGCATCCTCCCGCACGTGTTTTTTCTCGACTAGCCTGCGGGACTAATCCTGTAGCACGTGTTTTTACTCGACTAGCCATGGGCATCCCAAAAAACCTGCGCATGCGCATCCCAAAAAACCTGCGCATGCGCATCCCACAAAACCTGCGCATGCGCATCCCACAAACCTCGCACGTGTTTTTACTCGACTAGCCTGCGGGATGCATCCTCTCGCACGTGTTTTTACTCGACTGGCCTGCGGGATGCATCCTCTCGCACGTGTTTTTACTCGACTAGCCTGCGGGATGCATCCTCTCGCACGTGTTTTTACTCGACTAGCCTGCGGGATGCATCCTCTCGCACGTGTTTTTACCCGACTAGCCTGCGGGATTCATCCTCTCGCACGTGTTTTTACTCGACTAGCCTGCGGGATGCATACTCTCGCACGTGTTTTTGCTCGACTAGCCTGCGGGATGCATCCTCTCGCACGTGTTTTTACTCGACTAGCCTGCGGGAAGCATCCTCTTGCACGTGTTTTTACTCGACTAGCCTGCGGGATGCATCCTCTCGCACGTGTTTTTACTCGACTAGCCTGCGGGAAGCATCCTCTCGCACGTGTTTTTACTCGACTAGCCTGCGGGATGCATCCTCTCGCACGTGTTTTTACTCGACTAGCCTGCGGGATGCATCCTCTCGCACGTGTTTTTACTCGACTAGCCTGCGGGATGCATCCTCTCGCACGTGTTTTTACTCGACTAGCCTGCGGGATGCATCCTCTCGCACGTGTTTTTACTCGACTAGCCTGCGGGATTCATCCTCTCGCACGTGTTTTTACTCGACTAGCCTGCGGGATGCATCCTCTCGCACGTGTTTTTGCTCGACTAGCCTGCGGGATGCATCCTCTCGCACGTGTTTTTACTCGACTAGCCTGCGGGAAGCATCCTCTTGCAGGTGTTTTTGCTCGACTAGCCTGCGGGATGCATCCTCTCGCACGTGTTTTTGCTCGACTAGCCTGCGGGATGCATCCTCTCGCACGTGTATTTGCTCGACTAGCCTGCGGGATGCATCCTCTCGCACGTGTTTGTGCTCGACTAGCCTGCGGGATGCATCCTCTCGCACGTGTTTTTACTTGACTAGCCTGCGGGATGCATCCTCTCGCACGTGTTTTTGCTCGACTAGCCTGCGGGATGCATCCTCTCGCACGTGTTTTTGCTCGACTAGCCTGCGGGATGCATCCTCTCGCACGTGTTTTTACTCGACTAGTCATGCGCATCCCAAAAAACCTGCGCATGCGCATCCCACAAAACCTGCGCATGCGCATCCCACAAAACTTCGCACGTGTTTTTACTCGACTAGCCTGCGGGATGCATCCTCTCGCACGTGTTTTTACTCGACTAGCCTGCGGGATGCATCCTCTCGCACGTGTTTTTGCTCGACTAGCCTGCGGGATGCATCCTCTCGCACGTGTTTTTACTCGACTAGCCTGCGGGATTCATCCTCTCGCACGTGTTTTTACTCGACTAGCCTGCGGGATGCATCCTCTCGCACGTGTTTTTGCTCGACTAGCCTGCAGGATTCATCCTCTCGCACGTGTTTTTACTCGACTAGCCTGCGGGATGCATCCTCTCGCACGTGTTTTTGCTCGACTAGCCTGCGGGATGCATCCTCTCGCACGTGTTTTTACTCGACTAGCCTGCGGGATGCATCCTCCCGCACGTGTTTTTACTCGACTAGCCTGCGGGATGCATCCTCTCGCACGTGTTTTTGCTCGACTAGCCTGCGGGATGCATCCTCTCGCACGTGTTTTTGCTCGACTAGCCTGCGGGATGCATCCTCTCGCAAGTGTTTTTGCTCGACTAGCCTGCGGGACGCATCCTCTCGCACGTGTTTTTACTCGACTAGCCTGCGGGATGCATCCTCTCGCACGTGTTTTTACTCGACTAGCCTGCGGGAAGCATCCTCTTGCACGTGTTTTTACTCGACTAGCCTGCGGGATGCATCCTCTCGCACGTGTTTTTACTCGACTAGCCTGCGGGAAGCATCCTCTCGCACGTGTTTTTACTCGACTAGCCTGCGGGATGAATCCTCTCGCACGTGTTTTTACTCGACTAGGCTGCAGGATGCATCCTCTCGCACGTTTTTTTACTCGACTAGCCTGCGGGATGCATCCTCTCGCACGTGTTTTTGCTCGACTAGCCTGCGGGATGCATCCTCTCGCACGTGTTTTTGCTCGACTAGTCTGCGGGATGCATCCTCTCGCACGTGTTTTTGCTCGACTAGCCTGCGGGATGCATCCTCTCGCACGTGTTTTTGCTCGACTAGCCTGCGGGATGCATCCTCTCGCACGTGTTTTTACTCGACTAGTCATGCGCATCTCAAAAACCTGCGCATGCGCATCCCAAAAAACCTGCGCATGCGCATCCCACAAAACCTGCGCATGCGCAACCCACAAAACTTCGCACGTGTTTTTACTCGACTAGCCTGCGGGATGCATCCTCTCGCACGTGTTTTTACTCGACTAGCCTGCGGGATGCATCCTCTCGCACGTGTTTTTGCTCGACTAGCCTGCGGGATGCATCCTCTCGCACGTGTTTTTACTCGACTAGCCTGCGGGATTCATCCTCTCGCACGTGTTTTTACTCGACTAGCCTGCGGGATGCATCCTCTCGCACGTGTTTTTGCTCGACTAGCCTGCGGGATGCATCCTCTCGCACGTGTTTTTACTCGACTAGCCTGCGGGATGCATCCTCCCGCACGTGTTTTTACTCGACTAGACTGCGGGACTAATCCTCTCGCACGTGTTTTTACTCGACTAGTCATGCGCATCTCAAAAAACCTGCGCATGCGCATCCCAAAAAACCTGCGCATGCGCATCCCACAAAACCTGCGCATGCGCAACCCACAAAACTTCGCACGTGTTTTTACTCGACTAGCCTGCGGGATGCATCCTCTCGCACGTGTTTTTACTCGACTGGCCTGCGGGATGCATCCTCTCGCACGTGTTTTTACTCGACTAGCCTGCGGGATGCATCCTCTCGCACGTGTTTTTACTCGACTAGCCTGCGGGATGCATCCTCTCGCACGTGTTTTTACCCGACTAGCCTGCGGGATTCATCCTCTCGCACGTGTTTTTACTCGACTAGCCTGCGGGATGCATACTCTCGCACGTGTTTTTGCTCGACTAGCCTGCGGGATGCATCCTCTCGCACGTGTTTTTACTCGACTAGCCTGCGGGAAGCATCCTCTTGCACGTGTTTTTACTCGACTAGCCTGCGGGATGCATCCTCTCGCACGTGTTTTTACTCGACTAGCCTGCGGGAAGCATCCTCTCGCACGTGTTTTTACTCGACTAGCCTGCGGGATGCATCCTCTCGCACGTGTTTTTACTCGACTAGCCTGCGGGATGCATCCTCTCGCACGTGTTTTTACTCGACTAGCCTGCGGGATGCATCCTCTCGCACGTGTTTTTACTCGACTAGCCTGCGGGATGCATCCTCTCGCACGTGTTTTTACTCGACTAGCCTGCGGGATTCATCCTCTCGCACGTGTTTTTACTCGACTAGCCTGCGGGATGCATCCTCTCGCACGTGTTTTTGCTCGACTAGCCTGCGGGATGCATCCTCTCGCACGTGTTTTTACTCGACTAGCCTGCGGGAAGCATCCTCTTGCAGGTGTTTTTGCTCGACTAGCCTGCGGGATGCATCCTCTCGCACGTGTTTTTGCTCGACTAGCCTGCGGGATGCATCCTCTCGCACGTGTATTTGCTCGACTAGCCTGCGGGATGCATCCTCTCGCACGTGTTTGTGCTCGACTAGCCTGCGGGATGCATCCTCTCGCACGTGTTTTTACTTGACTAGCCTGCGGGATGCATCCTCTCGCACGTGTTTTTGCTCGACTAGCCTGCGGGATGCATCCTCTCGCACGTGTTTTTGCTCGACTAGCCTGCGGGATGCATCCTCTCGCACGTGTTTTTACTCGACTAGTCATGCGCATCCCAAAAAACCTGCGCATGCGCATCCCAAAAAACCTGCGCATGCGCATCCCACAAAACCTGCGCATGCGCATCCCACAAAACTTCGCACGTGTTTTTACTCGACTAGCCTGCGGGATGCATCCTCTCGCACGTGTTTTTACTCGACTAGCCTGCGGGATGCATCCTCTCGCACGTGTTTTTGCTCGACTAGCCTGCGGGATGCATCCTCTCGCACGTGTTTTTACTCGACTAGCCTGCGGGATTCATCCTCTCGCACGTGTTTTTACTCGACTAGCCTGCGGGATGCATCCTCTCGCACGTGTTTTTGCTCGACTAGCCTGCAGGATTCATCCTCTCGCACGTGTTTTTACTCGACTAGCCTGCGGGATGCATCCTCTCGCACGTGTTTTTGCTCGACTAGCCTGCGGGATGCATCCTCTCGCACGTGTTTTTACTCGACTAGCCTGCGGGATGCATCCTCTCGCACGTGTTTTTACTCGACTAGCCTGCGGGATGCATCCTCTCGCACGTGTTTTTACTCGACTAGACTGCGGGACTAATCCTGTAGCACGTGTTTTTACTCGACTAGCCATGGGCATCCCAAAAAACCTGCGCATGCGCATCCCAAAAAACCTGCGCATGCGCATCCCACAAAACCTGCGCATGCGCATCCCACAAACCTCGCACGTGTTTTTACTCGACTAGCCTGCGGGATGCATCCTCTCGCACGTGTTTTTACTCGACTGGCCTGCGGGATGCATCCTCTCGCACGTGTTTTTACTCGACTAGCCTGCGGGATGCATCCTCTCGCACGTGTTTTTACTCGACTAGCCTGCGGGATGCATCCTCTCGCACGTGTTTTTACCCGACTAGCCTGCGGGATTCATCCTCTCGCACGTGTTTTTACTCGACTAGCCTGCGGGATGCATACTCTCGCACGTGTTTTTGCTCGACTAGCCTGCGGGATGCATCCTCTCGCACGTGTTTTTACTCGACTAGCCTGCGGGAAGCATCCTCTTGCACGTGTTTTTACTCGACTAGCCTGCGGGATGCATCCTCTCGCACGTGTTTTTACTCGACTAGCCTGCGGGAAGCATCCTCTCGCACGTGTTTTTACTCGACTAGCCTGCGGGATGCATCCTCTCGCACGTGTTTTTACTCGACTAGCCTGCGGGATGCATCCTCTCGCACGTGTTTTTACTCGACTAGCCTGCGGGATGCATCCTCTCGCACGTGTTTTTACTCGACTAGCCTGCGGGATGCATCCTCTCGCACGTGTTTTTACTCGACTAGCCTGCGGGATTCATCCTCTCGCACGTGTTTTTACTCGACTAGCCTGCGGGATGCATCCTCTCGCACGTGTTTTTGCTCGACTAGCCTGCGGGATGCATCCTCTCGCACGTGTTTTTACTCGACTAGCCTGCGGGAAGCATCCTCTTGCAGGTGTTTTTGCTCGACTAGCCTGCGGGATGCATCCTCTCGCACGTGTTTTTGCTCGACTAGCCTGCGGGATGCATCCTCTCGCACGTGTATTTGCTCGACTAGCCTGCGGGATGCATCCTCTCGCACGTGTTTGTGCTCGACTAGCCTGCGGGATGCATCCTCTCGCACGTGTTTTTACTTGACTAGCCTGCGGGATGCATCCTCTCGCACGTGTTTTTGCTCGACTAGCCTGCGGGATGCATCCTCTCGCACGTGTTTTTGCTCGACTAGCCTGCGGGATGCATCCTCTCGCACGTGTTTTTACTCGACTAGTCATGCGCATCCCAAAAAACCTGCGCATGCGCATCCCAAAAAACCTGCGCATGCGCATCCCACAAAACCTGCGCATGCGCATCCCACAAAACTTCGCACGTGTTTTTACTCGACTAGCCTGCGGGATGCATCCTCTCGCACGTGTTTTTACTCGACTAGCCTGCGGGATGCATCCTCTCGCACGTGTTTTTACTCGACTAGTCATGCGCATCTCAAAAAACCTGCGCATGCGCATCCCAAAAAACCTGCGCATGCGCATCCCACAAAACCTGCGCATGCGCATCCCACAAAACTTCGCACGTGTTTTTACTCGACTAGCCTGCGGGATGCATCCTCTCGCACGTGTTTTTACTCGACTAGCCTGCGGGATGCATCCTCTCGCACGTGTTTTTGCTCGACTAGCCTGCGGGATGCATCCTCTCGCACGTGTTTTTACTCGACTAGCCTGCGGGATTCATCCTCTCGCACGTGTTTTTACTCGACTAGCCTGCGGGATGCATCCTCTCGCACGTGTTTTTGCTCGACTAGCCTGCGGGATGCATCCTCTCGCACGTGTTTTTACTCGACTAGCCTGCGGGATGCATCCTCCCGCACGTGTTTTTACTCGACTAGACTGCGGGACTAATCCTGTAGCACGTGTTTTTACTCGACTAGCCATGGGCATCCCAAAAAACCTGCGCATGCGCATCCCAAAAAACCTGCGCATGCGCATCCCACAAAACCTGCGCATGCGCATCCCACAAACCTCGCACGTGTTTTTACTCGACTAGCCTGCGGGATGCATCCTCTCGCACGTGTTTTTACTCGACTGGCCTGCGGGATGCATCCTCTCGCACGTGTTTTTACTCGACTAGCCTGCGGGATGCATCCTCTCGCACGTGTTTTTACTCGACTAGCCTGCGGGATGCATCCTCTCGCACGTGTTTTTACCCGACTAGCCTGCGGGATTCATCCTCTCGCACGTGTTTTTACTCGACTAGCCTGCGGGATGCATACTCTCGCACGTGTTTTTGCTCGACTAGCCTGCGGGATGCATCCTCTCGCACGTGTTTTTACTCGACTAGCCTGCGGGAAGCATCCTCTTGCACGTGTTTTTACTCGACTAGCCTGCGGGATGCATCCTCTCGCACGTGTTTTTACTCGACTAGCCTGCGGGAAGCATCCTCTCGCACGTGTTTTTACTCGACTAGCCTGCGGGATGCATCCTCCCGCACGTGTTTTTTCTCGACTAGCCTGCGGGACTAATCCTGTAGCACGTGTTTTTACTCGACTAGCCATGGGCATCCCAAAAAACCTGCGCATGCGCATCCCAAAAAACCTGCGCATGCGCATCCCACAAAACCTGCGCATGCGCATCCCACAAACCTCGCACGTGTTTTTACTCGACTAGCCTGCGGGATGCATCCTCTCGCACGTGTTTTTACTCGACTGGCCTGCGGGATGCATCCTCTCGCACGTGTTTTTACTCGACTAGCCTGCGGGATGCATCCTCTCGCACGTGTTTTTACTCGACTAGCCTGCGGGATGCATCCTCTCGCACGTGTTTTTACCCGACTAGCCTGCGGGATTCATCCTCTCGCACGTGTTTTTACTCGACTAGCCTGCGGGATTCATCCTCTCGCACGTGTTTTTACTCGACTAGCCTGCGGGATGCATCCTCTCGCACGTGTTTTTGCTCGACTAGCCTGCGGGATGCATCCTCTCGCACGTGTTTTTACTCGACTAGCCTGCGGGAAGCATCCTCTTGCAGGTGTTTTTGCTCGACTAGCCTGCGGGATGCATCCTCTCGCACGTGTTTTTGCTCGACTAGCCTGCGGGATGCATCCTCTCGCACGTGTATTTGCTCGACTAGCCTGCGGGATGCATCCTCTCGCACGTGTTTGTGCTCGACTAGCCTGCGGGATGCATCCTCTCGCACGTGTTTTTACTTGACTAGCCTGCGGGATGCATCCTCTCGCACGTGTTTTTGCTCGACTAGCCTGCGGGATGCATCCTCTCGCACGTGTTTTTGCTCGACTAGCCTGCGGGATGCATCCTCTCGCACGTGTTTTTACTCGACTAGTCATGCGCATCCCAAAAAACCTGCGCATGCGCATCCCACAAAACCTGCGCATGCGCATCCCACAAAACTTCGCACGTGTTTTTACTCGACTAGCCTGCGGGATGCATCCTCTCGCACGTGTTTTTACTCGACTAGCCTGCGGGATGCATCCTCTCGCACGTGTTTTTGCTCGACTAGCCTGCGGGATGCATCCTCTCGCACGTGTTTTTACTCGACTAGCCTGCGGGATTCATCCTCTCGCACGTGTTTTTACTCGACTAGCCTGCGGGATGCATCCTCTCGCACGTGTTTTTGCTCGACTAGCCTGCAGGATTCATCCTCTCGCACGTGTTTTTACTCGACTAGCCTGCGGGATGCATCCTCTCGCACGTGTTTTTGCTCGACTAGCCTGCGGGATGCATCCTCTCGCACGTGTTTTTACTCGACTAGCCTGCGGGATGCATCCTCCCGCACGTGTTTTTACTCGACTAGCCTGCGGGATGCATCCTCTCGCACGTGTTTTTGCTCGACTAGCCTGCGGGATGCATCCTCTCGCACGTGTTTTTGCTCGACTAGCCTGCGGGATGCATCCTCTCGCAAGTGTTTTTGCTCGACTAGCCTGCGGGACGCATCCTCTCGCACGTGTTTTTACTCGACTAGCCTGCGGGATGCATCCTCTCGCACGTGTTTTTACTCGACTAGCCTGCGGGAAGCATCCTCTTGCACGTGTTTTTACTCGACTAGCCTGCGGGATGCATCCTCTCGCACGTGTTTTTACTCGACTAGCCTGCGGGAAGCATCCTCTCGCACGTGTTTTTACTCGACTAGCCTGCGGGATGAATCCTCTCGCACGTGTTTTTACTCGACTAGGCTGCAGGATGCATCCTCTCGCACGTTTTTTTACTCGACTAGCCTGCGGGATGCATCCTCTCGCACGTGTTTTTGCTCGACTAGCCTGCGGGATGCATCCTCTCGCACGTGTTTTTGCTCGACTAGTCTGCGGGATGCATCCTCTCGCACGTGTTTTTGCTCGACTAGCCTGCGGGATGCATCCTCTCGCACGTGTTTTTGCTCGACTAGCCTGCGGGATGCATCCTCTCGCACGTGTTTTTACTCGACTAGTCATGCGCATCTCAAAAAACCTGCGCATGCGCATCCCAAAAAACCTGCGCATGCGCATCCCACAAAACCTGCGCATGCGCAACCCACAAAACTTCGCACGTGTTTTTACTCGACTAGCCTGCGGGATGCATCCTCTCGCACGTGTTTTTACTCGACTAGCCTGCGGGATGCATCCTCTCGCACGTGTTTTTGCTCGACTAGCCTGCGGGATGCATCCTCTCGCACGTGTTTTTACTCGACTAGCCTGCGGGATTCATCCTCTCGCACGTGTTTTTACTCGACTAGCCTGCGGGATGCATCCTCTCGCACGTGTTTTTGCTCGACTAGCCTGCGGGATGCATCCTCTCGCACGTGTTTTTACTCGACTAGCCTGCGGGATGCATCCTCCCGCACGTGTTTTTACTCGACTAGACTGCGGGACTAATCCTGTAGCACGTGTTTTTACTCGACTAGCCATGGGCATCCCAAAAAACCTGCGCATGCGCATCCCAAAAAACCTGCGCATGCGCATCCCACAAAACCTGCGCATGCGCATCCCACAAACCTCGCACGTGTTTTTACTCGACTAGCCTGCGGGATGCATCCTCTCGCACGTGTTTTTACTCGACTGGCCTGCGGGATGCATCCTCTCGCACGTGTTTTTACTCGACTAGCCTGCGGGATGCATCCTCTCGCACGTGTTTTTACTCGACTAGCCTGCGGGATGCATCCTCTCGCACGTGTTTTTACCCGACTAGCCTGCGGGATTCATCCTCTCGCACGTGTTTTTACTCGACTAGCCTGCGGGATGCATACTCTCGCACGTGTTTTTGCTCGACTAGCCTGCGGGATGCATCCTCTCGCACGTGTTTTTACTCGACTAGCCTGCGGGAAGCATCCTCTTGCACGTGTTTTTACTCGACTAGCCTGCGGGATGCATCCTCTCGCACGTGTTTTTACTCGACTAGCCTGCGGGAAGCATCCTCTCGCACGTGTTTTTACTCGACTAGCCTGCGGGATGCATCCTCTCGCACGTGTTTTTACTCGACTAGCCTGCGGGATGCATCCTCTCGCACGTGTTTTTACTCGACTAGCCTGCGGGATGCATCCTCTCGCACGTGTTTTTACTCGACTAGCCTGCGGGATGCATCCTCTCGCACGTGTTTTTACTCGACTAGCCTGCGGGATTCATCCTCTCGCACGTGTTTTTACTCGACTAGCCTGCGGGATGCATCCTCTCGCACGTGTTTTTGCTCGACTAGCCTGCGGGATGCATCCTCTCGCACGTGTTTTTACTCGACTAGCCTGCGGGAAGCATCCTCTTGCAGGTGTTTTTGCTCGACTAGCCTGCGGGATGCATCCTCTCGCACGTGTTTTTGCTCGACTAGCCTGCGGGATGCATCCTCTCGCACGTGTATTTGCTCGACTAGCCTGCGGGATGCATCCTCTCGCACGTGTTTGTGCTCGACTAGCCTGCGGGATGCATCCTCTCGCACGTGTTTTTACTTGACTAGCCTGCGGGATGCATCCTCTCGCACGTGTTTTTGCTCGACTAGCCTGCGGGATGCATCCTCTCGCACGTGTTTTTGCTCGACTAGCCTGCGGGATGCATCCTCTCGCACGTGTTTTTACTCGACTAGTCATGCGCATCCCAAAAAACCTGCGCATGCGCATCCCAAAAAACCTGCGCATGCGCATCCCACAAAACCTGCGCATGCGCATCCCACAAAACTTCGCACGTGTTTTTACTCGACTAGCCTGCGGGATGCATCCTCTCGCACGTGTTTTTACTCGACTAGCCTGCGGGATGCATCCTCTCGCACGTGTTTTTGCTCGACTAGCCTGCGGGATGCATCCTCTCGCACGTGTTTTTACTCGACTAGCCTGCGGGATTCATCCTCTCGCACGTGTTTTTACTCGACTAGCCTGCGGGATGCATCCTCTCGCACGTGTTTTTGCTCGACTAGCCTGCAGGATTCATCCTCTCGCACGTGTTTTTACTCGACTAGCCTGCGGGATGCATCCTCTCGCACGTGTTTTTGCTCGACTAGCCTGCGGGATGCATCCTCTCGCACGTGTTTTTACTCGACTAGCCTGCGGGATGCATCCTCTCGCACGTGTTTTTACTCGACTAGCCTGCGGGATGCATCCTCTCGCACGTGTTTTTACTCGACTAGACTGCGGGACTAATCCTGTAGCACGTGTTTTTACTCGACTAGCCATGGGCATCCCAAAAAACCTGCGCATGCGCATCCCAAAAAACCTGCGCATGCGCATCCCACAAAACCTGCGCATGCGCATCCCACAAACCTCGCACGTGTTTTTACTCGACTAGCCTGCGGGATGCATCCTCTCGCACGTGTTTTTACTCGACTGGCCTGCGGGATGCATCCTCTCGCACGTGTTTTTACTCGACTAGCCTGCGGGATGCATCCTCTCGCACGTGTTTTTACTCGACTAGCCTGCGGGATGCATCCTCTCGCACGTGTTTTTACCCGACTAGCCTGCGGGATTCATCCTCTCGCACGTGTTTTTACTCGACTAGCCTGCGGGATGCATACTCTCGCACGTGTTTTTGCTCGACTAGCCTGCGGGATGCATCCTCTCGCACGTGTTTTTACTCGACTAGCCTGCGGGAAGCATCCTCTTGCACGTGTTTTTACTCGACTAGCCTGCGGGATGCATCCTCTCGCACGTGTTTTTACTCGACTAGCCTGCGGGAAGCATCCTCTCGCACGTGTTTTTACTCGACTAGCCTGCGGGATGCATCCTCTCGCACGTGTTTTTACTCGACTAGCCTGCGGGATGCATCCTCTCGCACGTGTTTTTACTCGACTAGCCTGCGGGATGCATCCTCTCGCACGTGTTTTTACTCGACTAGCCTGCGGGATGCATCCTCTCGCACGTGTTTTTACTCGACTAGCCTGCGGGATTCATCCTCTCGCACGTGTTTTTACTCGACTAGCCTGCGGGATGCATCCTCTCGCACGTGTTTTTGCTCGACTAGCCTGCGGGATGCATCCTCTCGCACGTGTTTTTACTCGACTAGCCTGCGGGAAGCATCCTCTTGCAGGTGTTTTTGCTCGACTAGCCTGCGGGATGCATCCTCTCGCACGTGTTTTTGCTCGACTAGCCTGCGGGATGCATCCTCTCGCACGTGTATTTGCTCGACTAGCCTGCGGGATGCATCCTCTCGCACGTGTTTGTGCTCGACTAGCCTGCGGGATGCATCCTCTCGCACGTGTTTTTACTTGACTAGCCTGCGGGATGCATCCTCTCGCACGTGTTTTTGCTCGACTAGCCTGCGGGATGCATCCTCTCGCACGTGTTTTTGCTCGACTAGCCTGCGGGATGCATCCTCTCGCACGTGTTTTTACTCGACTAGTCATGCGCATCCCAAAAAACCTGCGCATGCGCATCCCAAAAAACCTGCGCATGCGCATCCCACAAAACCTGCGCATGCGCATCCCACAAAACTTCGCACGTGTTTTTACTCGACTAGCCTGCGGGATGCATCCTCTCGCACGTGTTTTTACTCGACTAGCCTGCGGGATGCATCCTCTCGCACGTGTTTTTACTCGACTAGTCATGCGCATCTCAAAAAACCTGCGCATGCGCATCCCAAAAAACCTGCGCATGCGCATCCCACAAAACCTGCGCATGCGCATCCCACAAAACTTCGCACGTGTTTTTACTCGACTAGCCTGCGGGATGCATCCTCTCGCACGTGTTTTTACTCGACTAGCCTGCGGGATGCATCCTCTCGCACGTGTTTTTGCTCGACTAGCCTGCGGGATGCATCCTCTCGCACGTGTTTTTACTCGACTAGCCTGCGGGATTCATCCTCTCGCACGTGTTTTTACTCGACTAGCCTGCGGGATGCATCCTCTCGCACGTGTTTTTGCTCGACTAGCCTGCGGGATGCATCCTCTCGCACGTGTTTTTACTCGACTAGCCTGCGGGATGCATCCTCCCGCACGTGTTTTTACTCGACTAGACTGCGGGACTAATCCTGTAGCACGTGTTTTTACTCGACTAGCCATGGGCATCCCAAAAACCTGCGCATGCGCATCCCAAAAAACCTGCGCATGCGCATCCCACAAAACCTGCGCATGCGCATCCCACAAACCTCGCACGTGTTTTTACTCGACTAGCCTGCGGGATGCATCCTCTCGCACGTGTTTTTACTCGACTGGCCTGCGGGATGCATCCTCTCGCACGTGTTTTTACTCGACTAGCCTGCGGGATGCATCCTCTCGCACGTGTTTTTACTCGACTAGCCTGCGGGATGCATCCTCTCGCACGTGTTTTTACCCGACTAGCCTGCGGGATTCATCCTCTCGCACGTGTTTTTACTCGACTAGCCTGCGGGATGCATACTCTCGCACGTGTTTTTGCTCGACTAGCCTGCGGGATGCATCCTCTCGCACGTGTTTTTACTCGACTAGCCTGCGGGAAGCATCCTCTTGCACGTGTTTTTACTCGACTAGCCTGCGGGATGCATCCTCTCGCACGTGTTTTTACTCGACTAGCCTGCGGGAAGCATCCTCTCGCACGTGTTTTTACTCGACTAGCCTGCGGGATGCATCCTCTCGCACGTGTTTTTACTCGACTAGCCTGCGGGATGCATCCTCTCGCACGTGTTTTTACTCGACTAGCCTGCGGGATGCATCCTCTCGCACGTGTTTTTACTCGACTAGCCTGCGGGATGCATCCTCTCGCACGTGTTTTTACTCGACTAGCCTGCGGGATTCATCCTCTCGCACGTGTTTTTACTCGACTAGCCTGCGGGATGCATCCTCTCGCACGTGTTTTTGCTCGACTAGCCTGCGGGATGCATCCTCTCGCACGTGTTTTTACTCGACTAGCCTGCGGGAAGCATCCTCTTGCAGGTGTTTTTGCTCGACTAGCCTGCGGGATGCATCCTCTCGCACGTGTTTTTGCTCGACTAGCCTGCGGGATGCATCCTCTCGCACGTGTATTTGCTCGACTAGCCTGCGGGATGCATCCTCTCGCACGTGTTTGTGCTCGACTAGCCTGCGGGATGCATCCTCTCGCACGTGTTTTTACTTGACTAGCCTGCGGGATGCATCCTCTCGCACGTGTTTTTGCTCGACTAGCCTGCGGGATGCATCCTCTCGCACGTGTTTTTGCTCGACTAGCCTGCGGGATGCATCCTCTCGCACGTGTTTTTACTCGACTAGTCATGCGCATCCCAAAAAACCTGCGCATGCGCATCCCAAAAAACCTGCGCATGCGCATCCCACAAAACCTGCGCATGCGCATCCCACAAAACTTCGCACGTGTTTTTACTCGACTAGCCTGCGGGATGCATCCTCTCGCACGTGTTTTTACTCGACTAGCCTGCGGGATGCATCCTCTCGCACGTGTTTTTGCTCGACTAGCCTGCGGGATGCATCCTCTCGCACGTGTTTTTACTCGACTAGCCTGCGGGATTCATCCTCTCGCACGTGTTTTTACTCGACTAGCCTGCGGGATGCATCCTCTCGCACGTGTTTTTGCTCGACTAGCCTGCAGGATTCATCCTCTCGCACGTGTTTTTACTCGACTAGCCTGCGGGATGCATCCTCTCGCACGTGTTTTTGCTCGACTAGCCTGCGGGATGCATCCTCTCGCACGTGTTTTTACTCGACTAGCCTGCGGGATGCATCCTCCCGCACGTGTTTTTACTCGACTAGCCTGCGGGATGCATCCTCTCGCACGTGTTTTTGCTCGACTAGCCTGCGGGATGCATCCTCTCGCACGTGTTTTTGCTCGACTAGCCTGCGGGATGCATCCTCTCGCAAGTGTTTTTGCTCGACTAGCCTGCGGGACGCATCCTCTCGCACGTGTTTTTACTCGACTAGCCTGCGGGATGCATCCTCTCGCACGTGTTTTTACTCGACTAGCCTGCGGGAAGCATCCTCTTGCACGTGTTTTTACTCGACTAGCCTGCGGGATGCATCCTCTCGCACGTGTTTTTACTCGACTAGCCTGCGGGAAGCATCCTCTCGCACGTGTTTTTACTCGACTAGCCTGCGGGATGAATCCTCTCGCACGTGTTTTTACTCGACTAGGCTGCAGGATGCATCCTCTCGCACGTGTTTTTACTCGACTAGCCTGCGGGATGCATCCTCTCGCACGTGTTTTTGCTCGACTAGCCTGCGGGATGCATCCTCTCGCACGTGTTTTTGCTCGACTAGTCTGCGGGATGCATCCTCTCGCACGTGTTTTTGCTCGACTAGCCATGCGCATCCCAAAAAACCTGCGCATGCGCATCCCACAAAACCTCGCACGTGTTTTTACTCGACTAGCCTGCGGGATGCATCCTCTCGCACGTGTTTTTACTCGAGTAGCCTGCGGGATGCATCCTCTCGCACGTGTTTTTACTCGACTAGCCTGCGGGATGTATCCTCTCGCACGTGTTTTTGCTCGACTAGCCTGCGGGATGCATCCTCTCGCACGTGTTTTTGCTCGACTAGCCTGCGGGATGCATCCTCTCGCACGTGTTTTTGCTCGACTAGCCTGCGGGATGCATCCTCTCGCACGTGTTTTTGCTCGACTAGCCTGCGGGATGCATCCTCTCGCACGTGTTTTTACTTGACTAGCCTGCGGGATGCATCCTCTCGCACGTGTTTTTGCTCGACTAGCCTGCGGGATGCATCCTCTCGCACGTGTTTTTGCTCGACTAGCCTGCGGGATGCATCCTCTCGCACGTGTTTTTGCTCGACTAGCCTGCGGGATGCATCCTCTCGCACGTGTTTTTACTCGACTAGTCATGCGCATCCCAAAAAACCTGCGCATGCGCATCCCAAAAAACCTGCGCATGCGCATCCCACAAAACCTGCGCATGCGCATCCCACAAAACTTCGCACGTGTTTTTACTCGACTAGCCTGCGGGATGCATCCTCTCGCACGTGTTTTTACTCGACTAGCCTGCGGGATGCATCCTCTCGCACGTGTTTTTGCTTGACTAGCCTGCGGGATGCATCCTCTCGCACGTGTTTTTACTCGACTAGCCTGCGGGATTCATCCTCTCGCACGTGTTTTTACTCGACTAGCCTGCGGGATGCATCCTCTCGCACGTGTTTTTGCTCGACTAGCCTGCGGGATGCATCCTCTCGCACGTGTTTTTACTCGACTAGCCTGCGGGATGCATCCTCCCGCACGTGTTTTTACTCGACTAGCCTGCGGGACTAATCCTGTAGCACGTGTTTTTACTCGACTAGCCATGGGCATCCCAAAAAACCTGCGCATGCGCATCCCAAAAAACCTGCGCATGCGCATCCCACAAAACCTGCGCATGCGCATCCCACAAAACCTCGCACGTGTTTTTACTCGACTAGCCTGCGGGATGCATCCTCTCGCACGTGTTTTTACTCGACTAGCCTGCGGGATGCATCCTCTCGCACGTGTTTTTACTCGACTAGCCTGCGGGATGCATCCTCTCGCACGTGTTTTTACTCGACTAGCCTGCGGGATGCATCCTCTCGCACGTGTTTTTACTCGACTAGCCTGCGGGATTCATCCTCTCGCACGTGTTTTTACTCGACTAGCCTGCGGGATGCATCCTCTCGCACGTGTTTTTGCTCGACTAGCCATGCGCATCCCAAAAAACCTGCGCATGCGCATCCCACAAAACCTCGCACGTGTTTTTACTCGACTAGCCTGCGGGATGCATCCACTCGCACGTGTTTTTACTCGAGTAGCCTGCGGGATGCACCCTCTCGCACGTGTTTTTACTCGACTAGCCTGCGGGATGCATCCTCTCGCACGTGTTTTTGCTCGACTAGCCATGCGCATCCCAAAAAACCTGCGCATGCGCATCCCACAAAACCTCGCACGTGTTTTTACTCGACTAGCCTGCGGGATGCATCCTCTCGCACGTGTTTTTACTCGAGTAGCCTGCGGGATGCACCCTCTCGCACGTGTTTTTACTCGACTAGCCTGCGGGATGCATCCTCTCGCACGTGTTTTTACTCGACTAGCCTGCGGGATGCATCCTCTCGCACGTGTTTTTACTCGACTAGCCTGCGGGATGCATCCTCTCGCACGTGTTTTTACTCGACTAGCCTGCGGGATGCATCCTCTCGCACGTGTTTTTACTCGACTAGCCTGCGGGATTCATCCTCCCGCACGTGTTTTTGCTCGACTAGCCTGCGGGATGCATCCTCTCGCACGTGTTTTTGCTCGACTAGCCATGCGCATCCTAAAAAACCTGCGCATGCGCATCCCACAAAACCTCGCACGTGTTTTTACTCGACTAGCCTGCGGGATGCATCCTCTCGCACGTGTTTTTACTCGAGTAGCCTGCGGGATGCACCCTCTCGCACGTGTTTTTACTCGACTAGCCTGCGGGATGCATCCTCTCGCACGTGTTTTTGCTCGACTAGCCTGCGGGATGCACCCTCTCGCACGTGTTTTTGCTCGACTAGCCTGCGGGATGCATCGTCTCGCACGTGTTTTTGCTCGACTAGCCTGCGGGATGCATGCTCTCGCACGTGTTTTTGATCGACTAGCCATGCGCATCCCAAAAAACCTGCGCATGCGCATCCCAAAAAACCTGCGCATGCGCATCCCACAAAACCTGCGCATGCGCATCCCACAAAACCTCGCACGTGTTTTTACTCGACTAGCCTGCGGGATGCATCCTCTCGCACGTGTTTTTGCTCGACTAGCCTGCGGGATGCATCCTCTCGCACGTGTTTTTGCTCGACTAGCCTGCGGGATGCATCCTCTCGCACGTGTATTTGCTCGACTAGCCTGCGGGATGCATCCTCTCGCACGTGTTTGTGCTCGACTAGCCTGCGGGATGCATCCTCTCGCACGTGTTTTTACTTGACTAGCCTGCGGGATGCATCCTCTCGCACGTGTTTTTGCTCGACTAGCCTGCGGGATGCATCCTCTCGCACGTGTTTTTGCTCGACTAGCCTGCGGGATGCATCCTCTCGCACGTGTTTTTGCTCGACTAGCCTGCGGGATGCATCCTGTCGCACGTGTTTTTACTCGACTAGCCTGCGGGATGCATCCTGTCGCACGTGTTTTTACTCGACTAGCCATGGGCATCCCAAAAAACCTGCGCATGCGCATCCCAAAAAACCTGCGCATGCGCATACCACAAAACCTGCGCATGCGCATCCCACAAAACCTCGCACGTGTTTTTACTCGACTAGCCTGCGGGATGCATCCTCTCGCACGTGTTTTTACTCGACTAGCCTGCGGGATGCATCCTCTCGCACGTGTTTTTACTCGACTAGCCTGCGGGATGCATCCTCTCGCACGTGTTTTTACTCGACTAGCCTGCGGGATGCATCCTCTCGCACGTGTTTTTACTCGACTAGCCTGCGGGATTCATCCTCTCGCACGTGTTTTTACTCGACTAGCCTGCGGGATGCATCCTCTCGCACGTGTTTTTGCTCGACTAGCCATGCGCATCCCAAAAAACCTGCGCATGCGCATCCCACAAAACCTCGCACGTGTTTTTACTCGACTAGCCTGCGGGATGCATCCACTCGCACGTGTTTTTACTCGAGTAGCCTGCGGGATGCACCCTCTCGCACGTGTTTTTACTCGACTAGCCTGCGGGATGCATCCTCTCGCACGTGTTTTTGCTCGACTAGCCATGCGCATCCCAAAAAACCTGCGCATGCGCATCCCACAAAACCTCGCACGTGTTTTTACTCGACTAGCCTGCGGGATGCATCCTCTCGCACGTGTTTTTACTCGAGTAGCCTGCGGGATGCACCCTCTCGCACGTGTTTTTACTCGACTAGCCTGCGGGATGCATCCTCTCGCACGTGTTTTTACTCGACTAGCCTGCGGGATGCATCCTCTCGCACGTGTTTTTACTCGACTAGCCTGCGGGATGCATCCTCTCGCACGTGTTTTTACTCGACTAGCCTGCGGGATGCATCCTCTCGCACGTGTTTTTACTCGACTAGCCTGCGGGATTCATCCTCCCGCACGTGTTTTTGCTCGACTAGCCTGCGGGATGCATCCTCTCGCACGTGTTTTTGCTCGACTAGCCATGCGCATCCTAAAAAACCTGCGCATGCGCATCCCACAAAACCTCGCACGTGTTTTTACTCGACTAGCCTGCGGGATGCATCCTCTCGCACGTGTTTTTACTCGAGTAGCCTGCGGGATGCACCCTCTCGCACGTGTTTTTACTCGACTAGCCTGCGGGATGCATCCTCTCGCACGTGTTTTTGCTCGACTAGCCTGCGGGATGCACCCTCTCGCACGTGTTTTTGCTCGACTAGCCTGCGGGATGCATCGTCTCGCACGTGTTTTTACTCGACTAGCCTGCGGGATGCATCCTCTCGCACGTGTTTTTACTCGACTAGCCTGCGGGATGCATCCTCTCGCACGTGTTTTTACTCGACTAGCCTGCGGGATGCATCCTCTCGCACGTGTTTTTACTCGACTAGCCTGCGGGATTCATCCTCCCGCACGTGTTTTTGCTCGACTAGCCTGCGGGATGCATCCTCTCGCACGTGTTTTTGCTCGACTAGCCATGCGCATCCTAAAAAACCTGCGCATGCGCATCCCACAAAACCTCGCACGTGTTTTTACTCGACTAGCCTGCGGGATGCATCCTCTCGCACGTGTTTTTACTCGACTAGCCTGCGGGATGCATCCTCTCGCACGTGTTTTTACTCGACTAGCCTGCGGGATGCATCCTCTCGCACGTGTTTTTACTCGACTAGCCTGCGGGATGCATCCTCTCGCACGTGTTTTTACTCGACTAGCCTGCGGGATTCATCCTCTCGCACGTGTTTTTACTCGACTAGCCTGCGGGATGCATCCTCTCGCACGTGTTTTTGCTCGACTAGCCATGCGCATCCCAAAAAACCTGCGCATGCGCATCCCACAAAACCTCGCACGTGTTTTTACTCGACTAGCCTGCGGGATGCATCCACTCGCACGTGTTTTTACTCGAGTAGCCTGCGGGATGCACCCTCTCGCACGTGTTTTTACTCGACTAGCCTGCGGGATGCATCCTCTCGCACGTGTTTTTGCTCGACTAGCCATGCGCATCCCAAAAAACCTGCGCATGCGCATCCCACAAAACCTCGCACGTGTTTTTACTCGACTAGCCTGCGGGATGCATCCTCTCGCACGTGTTTTTACTCGAGTAGCCTGCGGGATGCACCCTCTCGCACGTGTTTTTACTCGACTAGCCTGCGGGATGCATCCTCTCGCACGTGTTTTTACTCGACTAGCCTGCGGGATGCATCCTCTCGCACGTGTTTTTACTCGACTAGCCTGCGGGATGCATCCTCTCGCACGTGTTTTTACTCGACTAGCCTGCGGGATGCATCCTCTCGCACGTGTTTTTACTCGACTAGCCTGCGGGATTCATCCTCCCGCACGTGTTTTTGCTCGACTAGCCTGCGGGATGCATCCTCTCGCACGTGTTTTTGCTCGACTAGCCATGCGCATCCTAAAAAACCTGCGCATGCGCATCCCACAAAACCTCGCACGTGTTTTTACTCGACTAGCCTGCGGGATGCATCCTCTCGCACGTGTTTTTACTCGAGTAGCCTGCGGGATGCACCCTCTCGCACGTGTTTTTACTCGACTAGCCTGCGGGATGCATCCTCTCGCACGTGTTTTTGCTCGACTAGCCTGCGGGATGCACCCTCTCGCACGTGTTTTTGCTCGACTAGCCTGCGGGATGCATCGTCTCGCACGTGTTTTTGCTCGACTAGCCTGCGGGATGCATGCTCTCGCACGTGTTTTTGATCGACTAGCCATGCGCATCCCAAAAAACCTGCGCATGCGCATCCCAAAAAACCTGCGCATGCGCATCCCACAAAACCTGCGCATGCGCATCCCACAAAACCTCGCACGTGTTTTTACTCGACTAGCCTGCGGGATGCATCCTCTCGCACGTGTTTTTGCTCGACTAGCCTGCGGGATGCATCCTCTCGCACGTGTTTTTGCTCGACTAGCCTGCGGGATGCATCCTCTCGCACGTGTATTTGCTCGACTAGCCTGCGGGATGCATCCTCTCGCACGTGTTTGTGCTCGACTAGCCTGCGGGATGCATCCTCTCGCACGTGTTTTTACTTGACTAGCCTGCGGGATGCATCCTCTCGCACGTGTTTTTGCTCGACTAGCCTGCGGGATGCATCCTCTCGCACGTGTTTTTGCTCGACTAGCCTGCGGGATGCATCCTCTCGCACGTGTTTTTGCTCGACTAGCCTGCGGGATGCATCCTGTCGCACGTGTTTTTACTCGACTAGCCTGCGGGATGCATCCTGTCGCACGTGTTTTTACTCGACTAGCCATGGGCATCCCAAAAAACCTGCGCATGCGCATCCCAAAAAACCTGCGCATGCGCATACCACAAAACCTGCGCATGCGCATCCCACAAAACCTCGCACGTGTTTTTACTCGACTAGCCTGCGGGATGCATCGTCTCGCACGTGTTTTTACTCGACTAGCCTGCGGGATGCATCCTCTCGCACGTGTTTTTACTCGACTAGCCTGCGGGATGCATCCTCTCGCACGTGTTTTTACTCGACTAGCCTGCGGGATGCATCATCTCGCACGTGTTTTTACTCGACTAGCCTGCGGGATTCATCCTCTCGCACGTGTTTTTATTCGACTAGCCTGCGGTATGCATCCTCTCGCACGTGTTTTTGCTCGACTAGCCTGCGGGTTGCATCCTCTCGCACGTGTTTTTACTCGACTAGCCTGCGGGAAGCATCTTCTTGCACGTGTTTTTACTCGACTAGCCTGCGGGATGCATCCTCTCGCACGTGTTTTTACTCGACTAGCCTGCGGGAAGCATCCTCTCGCACGTGTTTTTACTCGACTAGCCTGCGGGAAGCATCCTCTCGCACGTGTTTTTACTCGACTAGTCTGCGGGATGCATCCTCTCGCACGTGTTTTTGCTCGACTAGCCTGCGGGATGCATCCTCTCGCACGTGTTTTTGCTCGACTAGCCTTCGGGATGCATCCTCTCGCACGTGTTTTTGCTTGACTAGCCTGCGGGATGCATCCTCTCGCACGTGTTTTTGCTCGACTAGCCTGCGGGATGCATTCCCCCGCACGTGTTTTTGCTCGACTAGCCTGCGGGATGCATGCTCTCGCACGTGTTTTTGCTCGACTAGCCATGCGCATCCCAAAAAACCTGCGCATGCGCATCCCAAAAAACCTGCGCATGCGCATCCCGAAAAACCTGCGCCTGCGCATCCCAAAAAACCTGCGCATGCGCATCCCACAAAACCTGCGCATGCGCATCCCACAAAACCTCGCACGTGTTTTTACTCGACTAGCCTGCAGGATGCATCCTCTCGCACGTGTTTTTACTCGACTAGCCTGCGGGATGCATCCTCTCGCACGTGTTTTTACTCGACTAGCCTGCGGGAAGCATCCTCTCGCACGTGTTTTTACTCGACTAGCCTGCGGGATGCATCCTCTCGCAAGTGTTTTTACTCGACTAGCCTGCGGGATGCATCCTCTCGCACGTGTTTTTACTCGACTAGCCTGCGGGATTCATCCTCTCGCACGTGTTTTTACTCGACTAGCCTGCGGGATGCATCCTCTCGCACGTGTTTTTGCTCGACTAGCCTGCGGGATGCATCCTCTCGCACGTGTTTTTACTCGACTAGCCTGCGGGAAGCATCCTCTTGCACGTGTTTTTACTCGACTAGCCTGCGGGATGCATCCTCCCGCACGTGTTTTTACTCGACTAGCCTGCGGGAAGCATCCTCTCGCACGTGTTTTTACTCGACTAGCCTGCGGGAAGCATCCTCTCGCACGTGTTTTTACTCGACTAGTCTGCGGGATGCATCCTCTCGCACGTGTTTTTGCTCGACTAGCCTGCGGGATGCATCCTCCCGCACGTGTTTTTACTCGACTAGCCTGCGGGATACATCCTCTCGCACGTGTTTTTGCTCGACTAGCCTGCGGGATGCATCCTCTCGCACGTGTTTTTGCTCGACTAGCCTGCGGGATGCATCCTCTCGCACGTGTTTTTACTCGACTAGCCTGCGGGAAGCATCCTCTTGCACGTGTTTTTACTCGACTAGCCTGCGGGATGCATCCTGTCGCACGTGTTTTTACTCGACTAGCCTGCGGGAAGCATCCTCTCGCACGTGTTTTTACTCGACTAGTCTGCGGGATGCATCCTCTCGCACGTGTTTTT
Organism: Lasioglossum baleicum; assembly: GCF_051020765.1. Lineage (NCBI taxonomy): Eukaryota > Metazoa > Arthropoda > Insecta > Hymenoptera > Halictidae > Lasioglossum > Lasioglossum baleicum. The sequence continues at coordinate 32,674 of NW_027469822.1, read as the reverse complement.
GCTCGACTAGCCTGCGGGATGCATCCTCCCGCACGTGTTTTTACTCGACTAGCCTGCGGGATACATCCTCTCGCACGTGTTTTTGCTCGACTAGCCTGCGGGAAGCATCCTCTTGCACGTGTTTTTACTCGACTAGCCTGCGGGATGCATCGTCTCGCACGTGTTTTTGCTCGACTAGCCTGCGGGATGCATGCTCTCGCACGTGTTTTTACTCGACTAGCCTGCGGGAAGCATCCTCTCGCACGTGTTTTTACTCGACTAGTCTGCGGGATGCATCCTCTCGCACGTGTTTTTGCTCGACTAGCCTGCGGGATGCATCCTCTCGCACGTGTTTTTGCTCGACTAGCCTTCGGGATGCATCCTCTCGCACGTGTTTTTGCTTGACTAGCCTGCGGGATGCATCCTCTCGCACGTGTTTTTGCTCGACTAGCCTGCGGGATGCATTCCCCCGCACGTGTTTTTGCTCGACTAGCCTGCGGGATGCATGCTCTCGCACGTGTTTTTGCTCGACTAGCCATGCGCATCCCAAAAAACCTGCGCATGCGCATCCCAAAAAACCTGCGCATGCGCATCCCACAAAACCTCGCACGTGTTTTTACTCGACTAGCCTGCGGGATGCATCCTCTCGCAGGTGTTTTTACTCGACTAGCCTGCGGGATGCATCCTCTCGCACGTGTTTTTACTCGACTAGCCTGCGGGATGCATCCTCTCGCACGTGTTTTTACTCGACTAGCCTGCGGGATTCATCCTCTCGCACGTGTTTTTATTCGACTAGCCTGCGGTATGCATCCTCTCGCACGTGTTTTTGCTCGACTAGCCTGCGGGTCGCATCCTCTCGCACGTGTTTTTACTCGACTAGCCTGCGGGAAGCATCCTCTTGCACGTGTTTTTACTCGACTAGCCTGCGGGATGCATCCTCTCGCACGTGTTTTTACTCGACTAGCCTGCGGGAAGCATCCTCTCGCACGTGTTTTTACTCGACTAGCCTGCGGGAAGCATCCTCTCGCACGTGTTTTTGCTTGACTAGCCTGCGGGATGCATCCTCTCGCACGTGTTTTTGCTCGACTAGCCTGCGGGATGCATCCTCTCGCACGTGTTTTTGCTCGACTAGCCTGCGGGATGCATCCTCTCGCACGTGTTTTTACTCGACTAGTCATGCGCATCCCAAAAAACCTGCGCATGCGCATCCCAAAAAACCTGCGCATGCGCATCCCACAAAACCTGCGCATGCGCATCCCACAAAACTTCGCACGTGTTTTTACTCGACTAGCCTGCGGGATGCATCCTCTCGCACGTGTTTTTACTCGACTAGCCTGCGGGATGCATCCTCTCGCACGTGCTTTTGCTCGACTAGCCTGCGGGATGCATCCTCTCGCACGTGTTTTTACTCGACTAGCCTGCGGGATTCATCCTCTCGCACGTGTTTTTACTCGACTAGCCTGCGGGATGCATCCTCTCGCACGTGTTTTTGCTCGACTAGCCTGCAGGATTCATCCTCTCGCACGTGTTTTTACTCGACTAGCCTGCGGGATGCATCCTCTCGCACGTGTTTTTGCTCGACTAGCCTGCGGGATGCATCCTCTCGCACGTGTTTTTACTCGACTAGCCTGCGGGATGCATCCTCCCGCACGTGTTTTTACTCGACTAGCCTGCGGGATGCATCCTCCCGCACGTGTTTTTGCTCGACTAGCCTGCGGGATGCATCCTCTCGCACGTGTTTTTGCTCGACTAGCCTGCGGGATGCATCCTCTCGCAAGTGTTTTTGCTCGACTAGCCTGCGGGACGCATCCTCTCGCACGTGTTTTTACTCGACTAGCCTGCGGGATGCATCCTCTCGCACGTGTTTTTACTCGACTAGCCTGCGGGAAGCATCCTCTTGCACGTGTTTTTACTCGACTAGCCTGCGGGATGCATCCTCTCGCACGTGTTTTTACTCGACTAGCCTGCGGGAAGCATCCTCTCGCACGTGTTTTTACTCGACTAGCCTGCGGGATGAATCCTCTCGCACGTGTTTTTACTCGACTAGGCTGCAGGATGCATCCTCTCGCACGTGTTTTTACTCGACTAGCCTGCGGGATGCATCCTCTCGCACGTGTTTTTGCTCGACTAGCCTGCGGGATGCATCCTCTCGCACGTGTTTTTGCTCGACTAGTCTGCGGGATGCATCCTCTCGCACGTGTTTTTGCTCGACTAGCCATGCGCATCCCAAAAAACCTGCGCATGCGCATCCCACAAAACCTCGCACGTGTTTTTACTCGACTAGCCTGCGGGATGCATCCTCTCGCACGTGTTTTTACTCGAGTAGCCTGCGGGATGCATCCTCTCGCACGTGTTTTTACTCGACTAGCCTGCGGGATGCATCCTCTCGCACGTGTTTTTGCTCGACTAGCCTGCGGGATGCATCCTCTCGCACGTGTTTTTGCTCGACTAGCCTGCGGGATGCATCCTCTCGCACGTGTTTTTGCTCGACTAGCCTGCGGGATGCATCCTCTCGCACGTGTTTTTGCTCGACTAGCCTGCGGGATGCATCCTCTCGCACGTGTTTTTACTTGACTAGCCTGCGGGATGCATCCTCTCGCACGTGTTTTTGCTCGACTAGCCTGCGGGATGCATCCTCTCGCACGTGTTTTTGCTCGACTAGCCTGCGGGATGCATCCTCTCGCACGTGTTTTTGCTCGACTAGCCTGCGGGATGCATCCTCTCGCACGTGTTTTTACTCGACTAGTCATGCGCATCCCAAAAAACCTGCGCATGCGCATCCCAAAAAACCTGCGCATGCGCATCCCACAAAACCTGCGCATGCGCATCCCACAAAACTTCGCACGTGTTTTTACTCGACTAGCCTGCGGGATGCATCCTCTCGCACGTGTTTTTGCTCGACTAGCCTGCGGGATGCATCCTCTCGCACGTGTTTTTACTCGACTAGCCTGCGGGATGCATCCTCCCGCACGTGTTTTTACTCGACTAGCCTGCGGGATGCATCCTCTCGCACGTGTTTTTGCTCGACTAGCCTGCGGGATGCATCCTCTCGCACGTGTTTTTGCTCGACTAGCCTGCGGGATGCATCCTCTCGCAAGTGTTTTTGCTCGACTAGCCTGCGGGACGCATCCTCTCGCACGTGTTTTTACTCGACTAGCCTGCGGGATGCATCCTCTCGCACGTGTTTTTACTCGACTAGCCTGCGGGAAGCATCCTCTTGCACGTGTTTTTACTCGACTAGCCTGCGGGATGCATCCTCTCGCACGTGTTTTTACTCGACTAGCCTGCGGGAAGCATCCTCTCGCACGTGTTTTTACTCGACTAGCCTGCGGGATGAATCCTCTCGCACGTGTTTTTACTCGACTAGGCTGCAGGATGCATCCTCTCGCACGTGTTTTTACTCGACTAGCCTGCGGGATGCATCCTCTCGCACGTGTTTTTGCTCGACTAGCCTGCGGGATGCATCCTCTCGCACGTGTTTTTGCTCGACTAGTCTGCGGGATGCATCCTCTCGCACGTGTTTTTGCTCGACTAGCCTGCGGGATGCATCCTCTCGCACGTGTTTTTGCTCGACTAGCCTGCGGGATGCATCCTCTCGCACGTGTTTTTACTCGACTAGCCTGCGGGATGCATCCTCTCGCACGTGTTTTTGCTCGACTAGCCTGCGGGATGCATCCTCTCGCACGTGTTTTTACTCGACTAGCCTGCGGGATGCATCCTCCCGCACGTGTTTTTACTCGACTAGCCTGCGGGATGCATCCTCTCGCACGTGTTTTTGCTCGACTAGCCTGCGGGATGCATCCTCTCGCACGTGTTTTTGCTCGACTAGCCTGCGGGATGCATCCTCTCGCAAGTGTTTTTGCTCGACTAGCCTGCGGGACGCATCCTCTCGCACGTGTTTTTACTCGACTAGCCTGCGGGATGCATCCTCTCGCACGTGTTTTTACTCGACTAGCCTGCGGGAAGCATCCTCTTGCACGTGTTTTTACTCGACTAGCCTGCGGGATGCATCCTCTCGCACGTGTTTTTACTCGACTAGCCTGCGGGAAGCATCCTCTCGCACGTGTTTTTACTCGACTAGCCTGCGGGATGAATCCTCTCGCACGTGTTTTTACTCGACTAGGCTGCAGGATGCATCCTCTCGCACGTGTTTTTACTCGACTAGCCTGCGGGATGCATCCTCTCGCACGTGTTTTTGCTCGACTAGCCTGCGGGATGCATCCTCTCGCACGTGTTTTTGCTCGACTAGTCTGCGGGATGCATCCTCTCGCACGTGTTTTTGCTCGACTAGCCTGCGGGATGCATCCTCTCGCACGTGTTTTTGCTCGACTAGCCTGCGGGATGCATCCTCTCGCACGTGTTTTTGCTCGACTAGCCTGCGGGATGCATCCTCTCGCACGTGTTTTTACTCGACTAGTCATGCGCATCCCAAAAAACCTGCGCATGCGCATCCCACAAAACTTCGCACGTGTTTTTACTCGACTAGCCTGCGGGATGCATCCTCTCGCACGTGTTTTTACTCGACTAGCCTGCGGGATGCATCCTCTCGCACGTGTTTTTGCTCGACTAGCCTGCGGGATGCATCCTCTCGCACGTGTTTTTACTCGACTAGCCTGCGGGATTCATCCTCTCGCACGTGTTTTTACTCGACTAGCCTGCGGGATGCATCCTCTCGCACGTGTTTTTGCTCGACTAGCCTGCGGGATGCATCCTCTCGCACGTGTTTTTACTCGACTAGCCTGCGGGATGCATCCTCCCGCACGTGTTTTTACTCGACTAGCCTGCGGGACTAATCCTGTAGCACGTGTTTTTACTCGACTAGCCATGGGCATCCCAAAAAACCTGCGCATGCGCATCCCAAAAAACCTGCGCATGCGCATCCCACAAAACCTGCGCATGCGCATCCCACAAAACCTCGCACGTGTTTTTACTCGACTAGCCTGCGGGATGCATCCTCTCGCACGTGTTTTTACTCGACTAGCCTGCGGGATGCATCCTCTCGCACGTGTTTTTACTCGACTAGCCTGCGGGATGCATCCTCTCGCACGTGTTTTTACTCGACTAGCCTGCGGGATGCATCCTCTCGCACGTGTTTTTACTCGACTAGCCTGCGGGATTCATCCTCTCGCACGTGTTTTTACTCGACTAGCCTGCGGGATGCATCCTCTCGCACGTGTTTTTGCTCGACTAGCCATGCGCATCCCAAAAAACCTGCGCATGCGCATCCCACAAAACCTCGCACGTGTTTTTACTCGACTAGCCTGCGGGATGCATCCTCTCGCACGTGTTTTTACTCGAGTAGCCTGCGGGATGCACCCTCTCGCACGTGTTTTTACTCGACTAGCCTGCGGGATGCATCCTCTCGCACGTGTTTTTGCTCGACTAGCCATGCGCATCCCAAAAAACCTGCGCATGCGCATCCCACAAAACCTCGCACGTGTTTTTACTCGACTAGCCTGCGGGATGCATCCTCTCGCACGTGTTTTTACTCGAGTAGCCTGCGGGATGCACCCTCTCGCACGTGTTTTTACTCGACTAGCCTGCGGGATGCATCCTCTCGCACGTGTTTTTACTCGACTAGCCTGCGGGATGCATCCTCTCGCACGTGTTTTTACTCGACTAGCCTGCGGGATGCATCCTCTCGCACGTGTTTTTACTCGACTAGCCTGCGGGATGCATCCTCTCGCACGTGTTTTTGCTCGACTAGCCTGCGGGATGCATCCTCTCGCACGTGTTTTTACTCGACTAGCCTGCGGGATGCATCCTCCCGCACGTGTTTTTACTCGACTAGCCTGCGGGACTAATCCTGTAGCACGTGTTTTTACTCGACTAGCCATGGGCATCCCAAAAAACCTGCGCATGCGCATCCCAAAAAACCTGCGCATGCGCATCCCACAAAACCTGCGCATGCGCATCCCACAAAACCTCGCACGTGTTTTTACTCGACTAGCCTGCGGGATGCATCCTCTCGCACGTGTTTTTACTCGACTAGCCTGCGGGATGCATCCTCTCGCACGTGTTTTTACTCGACTAGCCTGCGGGATGCATCCTCTCGCACGTGTTTTTACTCGACTAGCCTGCGGGATGCATCCTCTCGCACGTGTTTTTACTCGACTAGCCTGCGGGATTCATCCTCTCGCACGTGTTTTTACTCGACTAGCCTGCGGGATGCATCCTCTCGCACGTGTTTTTGCTCGACTAGCCATGCGCATCCCAAAAAACCTGCGCATGCGCATCCCACAAAACCTCGCACGTGTTTTTACTCGACTAGCCTGCGGGATGCATCCTCTCGCACGTGTTTTTACTCGAGTAGCCTGCGGGATGCACCCTCTCGCACGTGTTTTTACTAGACTAGCCTGCGGGATGCATCCTCTCGCACGTGTTTTTGCTCGACTAGCCATGCGCATCCCAAAAAACCTGCGCATGCGCATCCCACAAAACCTCGCACGTGTTTTTACTCGACTAGCCTGCGGGATGCATCCTCTCGCACGTGTTTTTACTCGAGTAGCCTGCGGGATGCACCCTCTCGCACGTGTTTTTACTCGACTAGCCTGCGGGATGCATCCTCTCGCATGTGTTTTTATTCGACTAGCCTGCGGGATGCATCCTCTCGCACGTGTTTTTATTCGACTAGCCTGCGGGATGCATCCTCTCGCACGTGTTTTTACTCGACTAGCCTGCGGGATTCATCCTCTCGCACGTGTTTTTACTCGACTAGCCTGCGGGATGCATCCTCTCGCACGTGTTTTTGCTCGACTAGCCATGCGCATCCCAAAAAACCTGCGCATGCGCATCCCACAAAACCTCGCACGTGTTTTTACTCGACTAGCCTGCGGGATTCATCCTCTCGCACGTGTTTTTGCTCGACTAGCCTGCGGGATGCATCCTCTCGCACGTGTTTTTGCTCGACTAGCCATGCGCATCCCAAAAAACCTGCGCATGCGCATCCCACAAAACCTCGCACGTGTTTTTACTCGACTAGCCTGCGGGATGCATCCTCTCGCACGTGTTTTTACTCGAGTAGCCTGCGGGATGCACCCTCTCGCACGTGTTTTTACTCGACTACCCTGCGGGATGCATCCTCTCGCACGTGTTTTTGCTCGACTAGCCTGCGGGATGCACCCTCTCGCACGTGTTTTTGCTCGACTAGCCTGCGGGATGCATCGTCTCGCACGTGTTTTTGCTCGACTAGCCTGCGGGATGCATGCTCTCGCACGTGTTTTTGCTCGACTAGCCATGCGCATCCCAAAAAACCTGCGCATGCGCATCCCACAAAACATGCGCATGCGCATCCCACAAAACCTCGCACGTGTTTTTACTCGACTAGCCTGCGGGATGCATCCTCTCGCACGTGTTTTTACTCGACTAGCCTGCGGGATTCATCCTCTCGCACGTGTTTTTACTCGACTAGCCTGCGGGATGCATCCTCTCGCACGTGTTTTTGCTCGACTAGCCATGCGCATCCCAAAAAACCTGCGCATGCGCATCCCACAAAACCTCGCACGTGTTTTTACTCGACTAGCCTGCGGGATGCATCCTCTCGCACGTGTTTTTACTCGAGTAGCCTGCGGGATGCACCCTCTCGCACGTGTTTTTACTAGACTAGCCTGCGGGATGCATCCTCTCGCACGTGTTTTTGCTCGACTAGCCATGCGCATCCCAAAAAACCTGCGCATGCGCATCCCACAAAACCTCGCACGTGTTTTTACTCGACTAGCCTGCGGGATGCATCCTCTCGCACGTGTTTTTACTCGAGTAGCCTGCGGGATGCACCCTCTCGCACGTGTTTTTACTCGACTAGCCTGCGGGATGCATCCTCTCGCATGTGTTTTTATTCGACTAGCCTGCGGGATGCATCCTCTCGCACGTGTTTTTATTCGACTAGCCTGCGGGATGCATCCTCTCGCACGTGTTTTTACTCGACTAGCCTGCGGGATTCATCCTCTCGCACGTGTTTTTACTCGACTAGCCTGCGGGATGCATCCTCTCGCACGTGTTTTTGCTCGACTAGCCATGCGCATCCCAAAAAACCTGCGCATGCGCATCCCACAAAACCTCGCACGTGTTTTTACTCGACTAGCCTGCGGGATTCATCCTCTCGCACGTGTTTTTGCTCGACTAGCCTGCGGGATGCATCCTCTCGCACGTGTTTTTGCTCGACTAGCCATGCGCATCCCAAAAAACCTGCGCATGCGCATCCCACAAAACCTCGCACGTGTTTTTACTCGACTAGCCTGCGGGATGCATCCTCTCGCACGTGTTTTTACTCGAGTAGCCTGCGGGATGCACCCTCTCGCACGTGTTTTTACTCGACTACCCTGCGGGATGCATCCTCTCGCACGTGTTTTTGCTCGACTAGCCTGCGGGATGCACCCTCTCGCACGTGTTTTTGCTCGACTAGCCTGCGGGATGCATCGTCTCGCACGTGTTTTTGCTCGACTAGCCTGCGGGATGCATGCTCTCGCACGTGTTTTTGCTCGACTAGCCATGCGCATCCCAAAAAACCTGCGCATGCGCATCCCACAAAACATGCGCATGCGCATCCCACAAAACCTCGCACGTGTTTTTACTCGACTAGCCTGCGGGATGCATCCTCTCGCACGTGTTTTTGCTCGACTAGCCTGCGGGATGCATCCTCTCGCACGTGTTTTTGCTCGACTAGCCTGCGGGATGCATCCTCTCGCACGTGTATTTGCTCGACTAGCCTGCGGGATGCATCCTCTCGCACGTGTTTGTGCTCGACTAGCCTGCGGGATGCATCCTCTCGCACGTGTTTTTACTTGACTAGCCTGCGGGATGCATCCTCTCGCACGTGTTTTTGCTCGACTAGCCTGCGGGATGCATCCTCTCGCACGTGTTTTTGCTCGACTAGCCTGCGGGATGCATCCTCTCGCACGTGTTTTTGCTCGACTAGCCTGCGGGATGCATCCTCTCGCACGTGTTTTTACTCGACTAGTCATGCGCATCCCAAAAAACCTGCGCATGCGCATCCCACAAAACCTGCGCATGCGCATCCCACAAAACTTCGCACGTGTTTTTACTCGACTAGCCTGCGGGATGCATCCTCTCGCACGTGTTTTTGCTCGACTAGCCTGCGGGATGCATCCTCTCGCACGTGTTTTTACTCGACTAGCCTGCGGGATTCATCCTCTCGCACGTGTTTTTACTCGACTAGCCTGCGGGATGCATCCTCTCGCACGTGTTTTTGCTCGACTAGCCTGCGGGATGCATCCTCTCGCACGTGTTTTTACTCGACTAGCCTGCGGGATGCATCCTCCCGCACGTGTTTTTACTCGACTAGCCTGCGGGATGCATCCTGTCGCACGTGTTTTTACTCGACTAGCCTGCGGGATGCATCCTGTCGCACGTGTTTTTACTCGACTAGCCATGGGCATCCCAAAAAACCTGCGCATGCGCATCCCAAAAAACCTGCGCATGCGCATCCCACAAAACCTCGCACGTGTTTTTACTCGACTAGCCTGCGGGATGCATCCTCTCGCACGTGTTTTTACTCGACTAGCCTGCGGGATGCATCCTCTCGCACGTGTTTTTACTCGACTAGCCTGCGGGATGCATCCTCTCGCACGTGTTTTTACTCGACTAGCCTGCGGGATGCATCCTCTCGCACGTGTTTTTACTCGACTAGCCTGCGGGATTCATCCTCTCGCACGTGTTTTTATTCGACTAGCCTGCGGTATGCATCCTCTCGCACGTGTTTTTGCTCGACTAGCCTGCGGGTTGCATCCTCTCGCACGTGTTTTTACTCGACTAGCCTGCGGGAAGCATCCTCTTGCACGTGTTTTTACTCGACTAGCCTGCGGGATGCATCCTCTCGCACGTGTTTTTACTCGACTAGCCTGCGGGAAGCATCCTCTCGCACGTGTTTTTACTCGACTAGCCTGCGGGAAGCATCCTCTCGCACGTGTTTTTACTCGACTAGTCTGCGGGATGCATCCTCTCGCACGTGTTTTTGCTCGACTAGCCTGCGGGATGCATCCTCTCGCACGTGTTTTTGCTCGACTAGCCTTCGGGATGCATCCTCTCGCACGTGTTTTTGCTTGACTAGCCTGCGGGATGCATCCTCTCGCACGTGTTTTTGCTCGACTAGCCTGCGGGATGCATTCCCCCGCACGTGTTTTTGCTCGACTAGCCTGCGGGATGCATGCTCTCGCACGTGTTTTTGCTCGACTAGCCATGCGCATCCCAAAAAACCTGCGCATGCGCATCCCAAAAAACCTGCGCATGCGCATCCCGAAAAACCTGCGCCTGCGCATCCCAAAAAACCTGCGCATGCGCATCCCACAAAACCTGCGCATGCGCATCCCACAAAACCCCGCACGTGTTTTTACTCGACTAGCCTGCGGGATGCATCCTCTCGCACGTGTTTTTACTCGACTAGCCTGCGGGATGCATCCTCTCGCACGTGTTTTTACTCGACTAGCCTGCGGGAAGCATCCTCTCGCACGTGTTTTTACTCGACTAGCCTGCGGGATGCATCCTCTCGCACGTGTTTTTACTCGACTAGCCTGCGGGATGCATCCTCTCGCACGTGTTTTTACTCGACTAGCCTGCGGGATTCATCCTCTCGCACGTGTTTTTACTCGACTAGCCTGCGGGATGCATCCTCTCGCACGTGTTTTTGCTCGACTAGCCTGCGGGATGCATCCTCTCGCACGTGTTTTTACTCGACTAGCCTGCGGGAAGCATCCTCTTGCACGTGTTTTTACTCGACTAGCCTGCGGGATGCATCCTCCCGCACGTGTTTTTACTCGACTAGCCTGCGGGAAGCATCCTGTCGCACGTGTTTTTACTCGACTAGCCTGCGGGAAGCATCCTCTCGCACGTGTTTTTACTCGACTAGTCTGCGGGATGCATCCTCTCGCACGTGTTTTTGCTCGACTAGCCTGCGGGATGCATCCTCCCGCACGTGTTTTTACTCGACTAGCCTGCGGGATTCATCCTCTCGCACGTGTTTTTACTCGACTAGCCTGCGGGATGCATCCTCTCCACGTGTTTTTGCTCGACTAGCCTGCGGGATGCATCCTCTCGCACGTGTTTTTACTCGACTAGCCTGCGGGAAGCATCCTCTTGCACGTGTTTTTACTCGACTAGCCTGCGGGATGCATCCTCCCGCACGTGTTTTTACTCGACTAGCCTGCGGGAAGCATCCTGTCGCACGTGTTTTTACTCGACTAGAATGCGGGAAGCATCCCCTCGCACGTGTTTTTACTCGACTAGTCTGCGGGATGCATCCTCTCGCACGTGTTTTTGCTCGACTAGCCTGCGGGATGCATCCTCCCGCACGTGTTTTTACTCGACTAGCCTGCGGGATACATCCTCTCGCACGTGTTTTTGCTCGACTAGCCTGCGGGAAGCATCCTCTCGCACGTGTTTTTACTCGACTAGTCTGCGGGATGCATCCTCTCGCACGTGTTTTTGCTCGACTAGCCTGCGGGATGCATCCTCCCGCACGTGTTTTTACTCGACTAGCCTGCGGGATACATCCTCTCGCACGTGTTTTTGCTCGACTAGCCTGCGGGATGCATCCTCTCGCACGTGTTTTTGCTCGACTAGCCTGCGGGATGCATCCTCTCGCACGTGTTTTTACTCGACTAGCCTGCGGGATTCATCCTCTCGCACGTGTTTTTGCTCGACTAGCCATGCGCATCCCAAAAAACCTGCGCATGCGCATCCCACAAAACATGCGCATGCGCATCCCACAAAACCTCGCACGTGTTTTTACTCGACTAGCCTGCGGGATGCATCCTCTCGCACGTGTTTTTACTCGACTAGCCTGGGGGATTCATCCTCTCGCACGTGTTTTTACTCGACTAGCCTGCGGGATGCATCCTCTCGCACGTGTTTTTGCTCGACTAGCCATGCGCATCCCAAAAAACCTGCGCATGCGCATCCCACAAAACCTCGCACGTGTTTTTACTCGACTAGCCTGCGGGATGCATCCTCTCGCACGTGTTTTTACTCGAGTAGCCTGCGGGATGCACCCTCTCGCACGTGTTTTTACTAGACTAGCCTGCGGGATGCATCCTCTCGCACGTGTTTTTGCTCGACTAGCCATGCGCATCCCAAAAAACCTGCGCATGCGCATCCCACAAAACCTCGCACGTGTTTTTACTCGACTAGCCTGCGGGATGCATCCTCTCGCACGTGTTTTTACTCGAGTAGCCTGCGGGATGCACCCTCTCGCACGTGTTTTTACTCGACTAGCCTGCGGGATGCATCCTCTCGCATGTGTTTTTATTCGACTAGCCTGCGGGATGCATCCTCTCGCACGTGTTTTTATTCGACTAGCCTGCGGGATGCATCCTCTCGCACGTGTTTTTACTCGACTAGCCTGCGGGATTCATCCTCTCGCACGTGTTTTTACTCGACTAGCCTGCGGGATGCATCCTCTCGCACGTGTTTTTGCTCGACTAGCCATGCGCATCCCAAAAAACCTGCGCATGCGCATCCCACAAAACCTCGCACGTGTTTTTACTCGACTAGCCTGCGGGATTCATCCTCTCGCACGTGTTTTTGCTCGACTAGCCTGCGGGATGCATCCTCTCGCACGTGTTTTTGCTCGACTAGCCATGCGCATCCCAAAAAACCTGCGCATGCGCATCCCACAAAACCTCGCACGTGTTTTTACTCGACTAGCCTGCGGGATGCATCCTCTCGCACGTGTTTTTACTCGAGTAGCCTGCGGGATGCACCCTCTCGCACGTGTTTTTACTCGACTACCCTGCGGGATGCATCCTCTCGCACGTGTTTTTACTCGACTAGCCTGCGGGAAGCATCCTCTCGCACGTGTTTTTACTCGACTAGCCTGCGGGATGCATCCTCTCGCACGTGTTTTTACTCGACTAGCCTGCGGGAAGCATCCTCTCGCACGTGTTTTTACTCGACTAGCCTGCGGGATGCATCCTCTCGCACGTGTTTTTACTCGACTAGCCTGCGGGATGCATCCTCTCGCACGTGTTTTTACTCGACTAGCCTGCGGGATTCATCCTCTCGCACGTGTTTTTACTCGACTAGCCTGCGGGATGCATCCTCTCGCACGTGTTTTTGCTCGACTAGCCTGCGGGATGCATCCTCTCGCACGTGTTTTTACTCGACTAGCCTGCGGGAAGCATCCTCTTGCACGTGTTTTTACTCGACTAGCCTGCGGGATGCATCCTCCCGCACGTGTTTTTACTCGACTAGCCTGCGGGAAGCATCCTGTCGCACGTGTTTTTACTCGACTAGCCTGCGGGAAGCATCCTCTCGCACGTGTTTTTACTCGACTAGTCTGCGGGATGCATCCTCTCGCACGTGTTTTTGCTCGACTAGCCTGCGGGATGCATCCTCCCGCACGTGTTTTTACTCGACTAGCCTGCGGGATTCATCCTCTCGCACGTGTTTTTACTCGACTAGCCTGCGGGATGCATCCTCTCCACGTGTTTTTGCTCGACTAGCCTGCGGGATGCATCCTCTCGCACGTGTTTTTACTCGACTAGCCTGCGGGAAGCATCCTCTTGCACGTGTTTTTACTCGACTAGCCTGCGGGATGCATCCTCCCGCACGTGTTTTTACTCGACTAGCCTGCGGGAAGCATCCTGTCGCACGTGTTTTTACTCGACTAGAATGCGGGAAGCATCCCCTCGCACGTGTTTTTACTCGACTAGTCTGCGGGATGCATCCTCTCGCACGTGTTTTTGCTCGACTAGCCTGCGGGATGCATCCTCCCGCACGTGTTTTTACTCGACTAGCCTGCGGGATACATCCTCTCGCACGTGTTTTTGCTCGACTAGCCTGCGGGAAGCATCCTCTCGCACGTGTTTTTACTCGACTAGTCTGCGGGATGCATCCTCTCGCACGTGTTTTTGCTCGACTAGCCTGCGGGATGCATCCTCCCGCACGTGTTTTTACTCGACTAGCCTGCGGGATACATCCTCTCGCACGTGTTTTTGCTCGACTAGCCTGCGGGATGCATCCTCTCGCACGTGTTTTTGCTCGACTAGCCTGCGGGATGCATCCTCTCGCACGTGTTTTTACTCGACTAGCCTGCGGGATTCATCCTCTCGCACGTGTTTTTGCTCGACTAGCCATGCGCATCCCAAAAAACCTGCGCATGCGCATCCCACAAAACATGCGCATGCGCATCCCACAAAACCTCGCACGTGTTTTTACTCGACTAGCCTGCGGGATGCATCCTCTCGCACGTGTTTTTACTCGACTAGCCTGGGGGATTCATCCTCTCGCACGTGTTTTTACTCGACTAGCCTGCGGGATGCATCCTCTCGCACGTGTTTTTGCTCGACTAGCCATGCGCATCCCAAAAAACCTGCGCATGCGCATCCCACAAAACCTCGCACGTGTTTTTACTCGACTAGCCTGCGGGATGCATCCTCTCGCACGTGTTTTTACTCGAGTAGCCTGCGGGATGCACCCTCTCGCACGTGTTTTTACTAGACTAGCCTGCGGGATGCATCCTCTCGCACGTGTTTTTGCTCGACTAGCCATGCGCATCCCAAAAAACCTGCGCATGCGCATCCCACAAAACCTCGCACGTGTTTTTACTCGACTAGCCTGCGGGATGCATCCTCTCGCACGTGTTTTTACTCGAGTAGCCTGCGGGATGCACCCTCTCGCACGTGTTTTTACTCGACTAGCCTGCGGGATGCATCCTCTCGCATGTGTTTTTATTCGACTAGCCTGCGGGATGCATCCTCTCGCACGTGTTTTTATTCGACTAGCCTGCGGGATGCATCCTCTCGCACGTGTTTTTACTCGACTAGCCTGCGGGATTCATCCTCTCGCACGTGTTTTTACTCGACTAGCCTGCGGGATGCATCCTCTCGCACGTGTTTTTGCTCGACTAGCCATGCGCATCCCAAAAAACCTGCGCATGCGCATCCCACAAAACCTCGCACGTGTTTTTACTCGACTAGCCTGCGGGATTCATCCTCTCGCACGTGTTTTTGCTCGACTAGCCTGCGGGATGCATCCTCTCGCACGTGTTTTTGCTCGACTAGCCATGCGCATCCCAAAAAACCTGCGCATGCGCATCCCACAAAACCTCGCACGTGTTTTTACTCGACTAGCCTGCGGGATGCATCCTCTCGCACGTGTTTTTACTCGAGTAGCCTGCGGGATGCACCCTCTCGCACGTGTTTTTACTCGACTACCCTGCGGGATGCATCCTCTCGCACGTGTTTTTGCTCGACTAGCCTGCGGGATGCACCCTCTCGCACGTGTTTTTGCTCGACTAGCCTGCGGGATGCATCGTCTCGCACGTGTTTTTGCTCGACTAGCCTGCGGGATGCATGCTCTCGCACGTGTTTTTGCTCGACTAGCCATGCGCATCCCAAAAAACCTGCGCATGCGCATCCCACAAAACATGCGCATGCGCATCCCACAAAACCTCGCACGTGTTTTTACTCGACTAGCCTGCGGGATGCATCCTCTCGCACGTGTTTTTGCTCGACTAGCCTGCGGGATGCATCCTCTCGCACGTGTTTTTGCTCGACTAGCCTGCGGGATGCATCCTCTCGCACGTGTATTTGCTCGACTAGCCTGCGGGATGCATCCTCTCGCACGTGTTTGTGCTCGACTAGCCTGCGGGATGCATCCTCTCGCACGTGTTTTTACTTGACTAGCCTGCGGGATGCATCCTCTCGCACGTGTTTTTGCTCGACTAGCCTGCGGGATGCATCCTCTCGCACGTGTTTTTGCTCGACTAGCCTGCGGGATGCATCCTCTCGCACGTGTTTTTGCTCGACTAGCCTGCGGGATGCATCCTCTCGCACGTGTTTTTACTCGACTAGTCATGCGCATCCCAAAAAACCTGCGCATGCGCATCCCAAAAAACCTGCGCATGCGCATCCCACAAAACCTGCGCATGCGCATCCCACAAAACTTCGCACGTGTTTTTACTCGACTAGCCTGCGGGATGCATCCTCTCGCACGTGTTTTTGCTCGACTAGCCTGCGGGATGCATCCTCTCGCACGTGTTTTTACTCGACTAGCCTGCGGGATTCATCCTCTCGCACGTGTTTTTACTCGACTAGCCTGCGGGATGCATCCTCTCGCACGTGTTTTTGCTCGACTAGCCTGCGGGATGCATCCTCTCGCACGTGTTTTTACTCGACTAGCCTGCGGGATGCATCCTCCCGCACGTGTTTTTACTCGACTAGCCTGCGGGATGCATCCTGTCGCACGTGTTTTTACTCGACTAGCCTGCGGGATGCATCCTGTCGCACGTGTTTTTACTCGACTAGCCATGGGCATCCCAAAAAACCTGCGCATGCGCATCCCAAAAAACCTGCGCATGCGCATCCCACAAAACCTCGCACGTGTTTTTACTCGACTAGCCTGCGGGATGCATCCTCTCGCACGTGTTTTTACTCGACTAGCCTGCGGGATGCATCCTCTCGCACGTGTTTTTACTCGACTAGCCTGCGGGATGCATCCTCTCGCACGTGTTTTTACTCGACTAGCCTGCGGGATGCATCCTCTCGCACGTGTTTTTACTCGACTAGCCTGCGGGATTCATCCTCTCGCACGTGTTTTTATTCGACTAGCCTGCGGTATGCATCCTCTCGCACGTGTTTTTGCTCGACTAGCCTGCGGGTTGCATCCTCTCGCACGTGTTTTTACTCGACTAGCCTGCGGGAAGCATCCTCTTGCACGTGTTTTTACTCGACTAGCCTGCGGGATGCATCCTCTCGCACGTGTTTTTACTCGACTAGCCTGCGGGAAGCATCCTCTCGCACGTGTTTTTACTCGACTAGCCTGCGGGAAGCATCCTCTCGCACGTGTTTTTACTCGACTAGTCTGCGGGATGCATCCTCTCGCACGTGTTTTTGCTCGACTAGCCTGCGGGATGCATCCTCTCGCACGTGTTTTTGCTCGACTAGCCTTCGGGATGCATCCTCTCGCACGTGTTTTTGCTTGACTAGCCTGCGGGATGCATCCTCTCGCACGTGTTTTTGCTCGACTAGCCTGCGGGATGCATTCCCCCGCACGTGTTTTTGCTCGACTAGCCTGCGGGATGCATGCTCTCGCACGTGTTTTTGCTCGACTAGCCATGCGCATCCCAAAAAACCTGCGCATGCGCATCCCAAAAAACCTGCGCATGCGCATCCCGAAAAACCTGCGCCTGCGCATCCCAAAAAACCTGCGCATGCGCATCCCACAAAACCTGCGCATGCGCATCCCACAAAACCTCGCACGTGTTTTTACTCGACTAGCCTGCGGGATGCATCCTCTCGCACGTGTTTTTACTCGACTAGCCTGCGGGATGCATCCTCTCGCACGTGTTTTTACTCGACTAGCCTGCGGGAAGCATCCTCTCGCACGTGTTTTTACTCGACTAGCCTGCGGGATGCATCCTCTCGCACGTGTTTTTACTCGACTAGCCTGCGGGATGCATCCTCTCGCACGTGTTTTTACTCGACTAGCCTGCGGGATGCATCCTCTCGCACGTGTTTTTACTCGACTAGCCTGCGGGAAGCATCCTCTTGCACGTGTTTTTACTCGACTAGCCTGCGGGATGCATCCTCCCGCACGTGTTTTTACTCGACTAGCCTGCGGGAAGCATCCTGTCGCACGTGTTTTTACTCGACTAGCCTGCGGGAAGCATCCTCTCGCACGTGTTTTTACTCGACTAGTCTGCGGGATGCATCCTCTCGCACGTGTTTTTGCTCGACTAGCCTGCGGGATGCATCCTCCCGCACGTGTTTTTACTCGACTAGCCTGCGGGATTCATCCTCTCGCACGTGTTTTTACTCGACTAGCCTGCGGGATGCATCCTCTCGCACGTGTTTTTGCTCGACTAGCCTGCGGGATGCATCCTCTCGCACGTGTTTTTACTCGACTAGCCTGCGGGAAGCATCCTCTTGCACGTGTTTTTACTCGACTAGCCTGCGGGATGCATCCTCCCGCACGTGTTTTTACTCGACTAGCCTGCGGGAAGCATCCTGTCGCACGTGTTTTTACTCGACTAGAATGCGGGAAGCATCCTCTCGCACGTGTTTTTACTCGACTAGTCTGCGGGATGCATCCTCTCGCACGTGTTTTTGCTCGACTAGCCTGCGGGATGCATCCTCCCGCACGTGTTTTTACTCGACTAGCCTGCGGGATACATCCTCTCGCACGTGTTTTTGCTCGACTAGCCTGCGGGAAGCATCCTCTCGCACGTGTTTTTACTCGACTAGTCTGCGGGATGCATCCTCTCGCACGTGTTTTTGCTCGACTAGCCTGCGGGATGCATCCTCCCGCACGTGTTTTTACTCGACTAGCCTGCGGGATACATCCTCTCGCACGTGTTTTTGCTCGACTAGCCTGCGGGATGCATCCTCTCGCACGTGTTTTTGCTCGACTAGCCTGCGGGATGCATCCTCTCGCACGTGTTTTTACTCGACTAGCCTGCGGGAAGCATCCTCTTGCACGTGTTTTTACTCGACTAGCCTGCGGGATGCATCCTCTCGCACGTGTTTTTACTCGACTAGCCTGCGGGATGCATCCTGTCGCACGTGTTTTTACTCGACTAGCCATGGGCATCCCAAAAAACCTGCGCATGCGCATCCCAAAAAACCTGCGCACGCGCATCCCACAAAACCTGCGCATGCGCATCCCACAAAACCTCGCACGTGTTTTTACTCGACTAGCCTGCGGGATGCATCCTCTCGCACGTGTTTTTACTCGACTAGCCTGCGGGATGCATCCTCTCGCACGTGTTTTTACTCGACTAGCCTGCGGGATGCATCCTCTCGCACGTGTTTTTACTCGACTAGCCTGCGGGATTCATCCTCTCGCACGTGTTTTTAATCGACTAGCCTGCGGTATGCATCCTCTCGCACGTGTTTTTGCTCGACTAGCCTGCGGGTTGCATCCTCTCGCACGTGTTTTTACTCGACTAGCCTGCGGGAAGCATCCTCTTGCACGTGTTTTTACTCGACTAGCCTGCGGGATGCATCCTCTCGCACGTGTTTTTACTCGACTAGCCTGCGGGAAGCATCCTCTCGCACGTGTTTTTACTCGACTAGCCTGCGGGAAGCATCCTCTCGCACGTGTTTTTACTCGACTAGTCTGCGGGATGCATCCTCTCGCACGTGTTTTTGCTCGACTAGCCTGCGGGATGCATCCTCTCGCACGTGTTTTTGCTCGACTAGCCTTCGGGATGCATCCTCTCGCACGTGTTTTTGCTTGACTAGCCTGCGGGATGCATCCTCTCGCACGTGTTTTTGCTCGACTAGCCTGCGGGATGCATTCCCCCGCACGTGTTTTTGCTCGACTAGCCTGCGGGATGCATGCTCTCGCACGTGTTTTTGCTCGACTAGCCATGCGCATCCCAAAAAACCTGCGCATGCGCATCCCAAAAAACCTGCGCATGCGCATCCCGAAAAACCTGCGCCTGCGCATCCCAAAAAACCTGCGCATGCGCATCCCACAAAACCTGCGCATGCGCATCCCACAAAACCTCGCACGTGTCTTTACTCGACTAGCCTGCGGGATGCATCCTCTCGCACGTGTTTTTACTCGACTAGCCTGCGGGAAGCATCCTCTTGCACGTGTTTTTACTCGACTAGCCTGCGGGATGCATCCTCCCGCACGTGTTTTTACTCGACTAGCCTGCGGGAAGCATCCTCTCGCACGTGTTTTTACTCGACTAGCCTGCGGGAAGCATCCTCTCGCACGTGTTTTTACTCGACTAGTCTGCGGGATGCATCCTCTCGCACGTGTTTTTGCTCGACTAGCCTGCGGGATGCATCCTCCCGCACGTGTTTTTACTCGACTAGCCTGCGGGATACATCCTCTCGCACGTGTTTTTGCTCGACTAGCCTGCGGGATGCATCCTCTCGCACGTGTTTTTGCTCGACTAGCCATGCGCATCCCAAAAAACCTGCGCATGCGCATCCCACAAAACCTCGCACGTGTTTTTACTCGACTAGCCTGCGGGATGCATCCTCTCGCACGTGTTTTTACTCGAGTAGCCTGCGGGATGCACCCTCTCGCACGTGTTTTTACTCGACTACCCTGCGGGATGCATCCTCTCGCACGTGTTTTTGCTCGACTAGCCTGCGGGATGCACCCTCTCGCACGTGTTTTTGCTCGACTAGCCTGCGGGATGCATCGTCTCGCACGTGTTTTTGCTCGACTAGCCTGCGGGATGCATGCTCTCGCACGTGTTTTTGCTCGACTAGCCATGCGCATCCCAAAAAACCTGCGCATGCGCATCCCACAAAACATGCGCATGCGCATCCCACAAAACCTCGCACGTGTTTTTACTCGACTAGCCTGCGGGATGCATCCTCTCGCACGTGTTTTTACTCGACTAGCCTGCGGGATTCATCCTCTCGCACGTGTTTTTACTCGACTAGCCTGCGGGATGCATCCTCTCGCACGTGTTTTTGCTCGACTAGCCATGCGCATCCCAAAAAACCTGCGCATGCGCATCCCACAAAACCTCGCACGTGTTTTTACTCGACTAGCCTGCGGGATGCATCCTCTCGCACGTGTTTTTACTCGAGTAGCCTGCGGGATGCACCCTCTCGCACGTGTTTTTACTAGACTAGCCTGCGGGATGCATCCTCTCGCACGTGTTTTTGCTCGACTAGCCATGCGCATCCCAAAAAACCTGCGCATGCGCATCCCACAAAACCTCGCACGTGTTTTTACTCGACTAGCCTGCGGGATGCATCCTCTCGCACGTGTTTTTACTCGAGTAGCCTGCGGGATGCACCCTCTCGCACGTGTTTTTACTCGACTAGCCTGCGGGATGCATCCTCTCGCATGTGTTTTTATTCGACTAGCCTGCGGGATGCATCCTCTCGCACGTGTTTTTATTCGACTAGCCTGCGGGATGCATCCTCTCGCACGTGTTTTTACTCGACTAGCCTGCGGGATTCATCCTCTCGCACGTGTTTTTACTCGACTAGCCTGCGGGATGCATCCTCTCGCACGTGTTTTTGCTCGACTAGCCATGCGCATCCCAAAAAACCTGCGCATGCGCATCCCACAAAACCTCGCACGTGTTTTTACTCGACTAGCCTGCGGGATTCATCCTCTCGCACGTGTTTTTGCTCGACTAGCCTGCGGGATGCATCCTCTCGCACGTGTTTTTGCTCGACTAGCCATGCGCATCCCAAAAAACCTGCGCATGCGCATCCCACAAAACCTCGCACGTGTTTTTACTCGACTAGCCTGCGGGATGCATCCTCTCGCACGTGTTTTTACTCGAGTAGCCTGCGGGATGCACCCTCTCGCACGTGTTTTTACTCGACTACCCTGCGGGATGCATCCTCTCGCACGTGTTTTTGCTCGACTAGCCTGCGGGATGCACCCTCTCGCACGTGTTTTTGCTCGACTAGCCTGCGGGATGCATCGTCTCGCACGTGTTTTTGCTCGACTAGCCTGCGGGATGCATGCTCTCGCACGTGTTTTTGCTCGACTAGCCATGCGCATCCCAAAAAACCTGCGCATGCGCATCCCACAAAACATGCGCATGCGCATCCCACAAAACCTCGCACGTGTTTTTACTCGACTAGCCTGCGGGATGCATCCTCTCGCACGTGTTTTTGCTCGACTAGCCTGCGGGATGCATCCTCTCGCACGTGTTTTTGCTCGACTAGCCTGCGGGATGCATCCTCTCGCACGTGTATTTGCTCGACTAGCCTGCGGGATGCATCCTCTCGCACGTGTTTGTGCTCGACTAGCCTGCGGGATGCATCCTCTCGCACGTGTTTTTACTTGACTAGCCTGCGGGATGCATCCTCTCGCACGTGTTTTTGCTCGACTAGCCTGCGGGATGCATCCTCTCGCACGTGTTTTTGCTCGACTAGCCTGCGGGATGCATCCTCTCGCACGTGTTTTTGCTCGACTAGCCTGCGGGATGCATCCTCTCGCACGTGTTTTTACTCGACTAGTCATGCGCATCCCAAAAAACCTGCGCATGCGCATCCCAAAAAACCTGCGCATGCGCATCCCACAAAACCTGCGCATGCGCATCCCACAAAACTTCGCACGTGTTTTTACTCGACTAGCCTGCGGGATGCATCCTCTCGCACGTGTTTTTGCTCGACTAGCCTGCGGGATGCATCCTCTCGCACGTGTTTTTACTCGACTAGCCTGCGGGATTCATCCTCTCGCACGTGTTTTTACTCGACTAGCCTGCGGGATGCATCCTCTCGCACGTGTTTTTGCTCGACTAGCCTGCGGGATGCATCCTCTCGCACGTGTTTTTACTCGACTAGCCTGCGGGATGCATCCTCCCGCACGTGTTTTTACTCGACTAGCCTGCGGGATGCATCCTGTCGCACGTGTTTTTACTCGACTAGCCTGCGGGATGCATCCTGTCGCACGTGTTTTTACTCGACTAGCCATGGGCATCCCAAAAAACCTGCGCATGCGCATCCCAAAAAACCTGCGCATGCGCATCCCACAAAACCTCGCACGTGTTTTTACTCGACTAGCCTGCGGGATGCATCCTCTCGCACGTGTTTTTACTCGACTAGCCTGCGGGATGCATCCTCTCGCACGTGTTTTTACTCGACTAGCCTGCGGGATGCATCCTCTCGCACGTGTTTTTACTCGACTAGCCTGCGGGATGCATCCTCTCGCACGTGTTTTTACTCGACTAGCCTGCGGGATTCATCCTCTCGCACGTGTTTTTATTCGACTAGCCTGCGGTATGCATCCTCTCGCACGTGTTTTTGCTCGACTAGCCTGCGGGTTGCATCCTCTCGCACGTGTTTTTACTCGACTAGCCTGCGGGAAGCATCCTCTTGCACGTGTTTTTACTCGACTAGCCTGCGGGATGCATCCTCTCGCACGTGTTTTTACTCGACTAGCCTGCGGGAAGCATCCTCTCGCACGTGTTTTTACTCGACTAGCCTGCGGGAAGCATCCTCTCGCACGTGTTTTTACTCGACTAGTCTGCGGGATGCATCCTCTCGCACGTGTTTTTGCTCGACTAGCCTGCGGGATGCATCCTCTCGCACGTGTTTTTGCTCGACTAGCCTTCGGGATGCATCCTCTCGCACGTGTTTTTGCTTGACTAGCCTGCGGGATGCATCCTCTCGCACGTGTTTTTGCTCGACTAGCCTGCGGGATGCATTCCCCCGCACGTGTTTTTGCTCGACTAGCCTGCGGGATGCATGCTCTCGCACGTGTTTTTGCTCGACTAGCCATGCGCATCCCAAAAAACCTGCGCATGCGCATCCCAAAAAACCTGCGCATGCGCATCCCGAAAAACCTGCGCCTGCGCATCCCAAAAAACCTGCGCATGCGCATCCCACAAAACCTGCGCATGCGCATCCCACAAAACCCCGCACGTGTTTTTACTCGACTAGCCTGCGGGATGCATCCTCTCGCACGTGTTTTTACTCGACTAGCCTGCGGGATGCATCCTCTCGCACGTGTTTTTACTCGACTAGCCTGCGGGAAGCATCCTCTCGCACGTGTTTTTACTCGACTAGCCTGCGGGATGCATCCTCTCGCACGTGTTTTTACTCGACTAGCCTGCGGGATGCATCCTCTCGCACGTGTTTTTACTCGACTAGCCTGCGGGATTCATCCTCTCGCACGTGTTTTTACTCGACTAGCCTGCGGGATGCATCCTCTCGCACGTGTTTTTGCTCGACTAGCCTGCGGGATGCATCCTCTCGCACGTGTTTTTACTCGACTAGCCTGCGGGAAGCATCCTCTTGCACGTGTTTTTACTCGACTAGCCTGCGGGATGCATCCTCCCGCACGTGTTTTTACTCGACTAGCCTGCGGGAAGCATCCTGTCGCACGTGTTTTTACTCGACTAGCCTGCGGGAAGCATCCTCTCGCACGTGTTTTTACTCGACTAGTCTGCGGGATGCATCCTCTCGCACGTGTTTTTGCTCGACTAGCCTGCGGGATGCATCCTCCCGCACGTGTTTTTACTCGACTAGCCTGCGGGATTCATCCTCTCGCACGTGTTTTTACTCGACTAGCCTGCGGGATGCATCCTCTCCACGTGTTTTTGCTCGACTAGCCTGCGGGATGCATCCTCTCGCACGTGTTTTTACTCGACTAGCCTGCGGGAAGCATCCTCTTGCACGTGTTTTTACTCGACTAGCCTGCGGGATGCATCCTCCCGCACGTGTTTTTACTCGACTAGCCTGCGGGAAGCATCCTGTCGCACGTGTTTTTACTCGACTAGAATGCGGGAAGCATCCTCTCGCACGTGTTTTTACTCGACTAGTCTGCGGGATGCATCCTCTCGCACGTGTTTTTGCTCGACTAGCCTGCGGGATGCATCCTCCCGCACGTGTTTTTACTCGACTAGCCTGCGGGATACATCCTCTCGCACGTGTTTTTGCTCGACTAGCCTGCGGGAAGCATCCTCTCGCACGTGTTTTTACTCGACTAGTCTGCGGGATGCATCCTCTCGCACGTGTTTTTGCTCGACTAGCCTGCGGGATGCATCCTCCCGCACGTGTTTTTACTCGACTAGCCTGCGGGATACATCCTCTCGCACGTGTTTTTGCTCGACTAGCCTGCGGGATGCATCCTCTCGCACGTGTTTTTGCTCGACTAGCCTGCGGGATGCATCCTCTCGCACGTGTTTTTACTCGACTAGCCTGCGGGATTCATCCTCTCGCACGTGTTTTTGCTCGACTAGCCATGCGCATCCCAAAAAACCTGCGCATGCGCATCCCACAAAACATGCGCATGCGCATCCCACAAAACCTCGCACGTGTTTTTACTCGACTAGCCTGCGGGATGCATCCTCTCGCACGTGTTTTTACTCGACTAGCCTGGGGGATTCATCCTCTCGCACGTGTTTTTACTCGACTAGCCTGCGGGATGCATCCTCTCGCACGTGTTTTTGCTCGACTAGCCATGCGCATCCCAAAAAACCTGCGCATGCGCATCCCACAAAACCTCGCACGTGTTTTTACTCGACTAGCCTGCGGGATGCATCCTCTCGCACGTGTTTTTACTCGAGTAGCCTGCGGAAAGCACCCTCTCGCACGTGTTTTTACTAGACTAGCCTGCGGGATGCATCCTCTCGCACGTGTTTTTGCTCGACTAGCCATGCGCATCCCAAAAAACCTGCGCATGCGCATCCCACAAAACCTCGCACGTGTTTTTACTCGACTAGCCTGCGGGATGCATCCTCTCGCACGTGTTTTTACTCGAGTAGCCTGCGGGATGCACCCTCTCGCACGTGTTTTTACTCGACTAGCCTGCGGGATGCATCCTCTCGCATGTGTTTTTATTCGACTAGCCTGCGGGATGCATCCTCTCGCACGTGTTTTTATTCGACTAGCCTGCGGGATGCATCCTCTCGCACGTGTTTTTACTCGACTAGCCTGCGGGATTCATCCTCTCGCACGTGTTTTTACTCGACTAGCCTGCGGGATGCATCCTCTCGCACGTGTTTTTGCTCGACTAGCCATGCGCATCCCAAAAAACCTGCGCATGCGCATCCCACAAAACCTCGCACGTGTTTTTACTCGACTAGCCTGCGGGATTCATCCTCTCGCACGTGTTTTTGCTCGACTAGCCTGCGGGATGCATCCTCTCGCACGTGTTTTTGCTCGACTAGCCATGCGCATCCCAAAAAACCTGCGCATGCGCATCCCACAAAACCTCGCACGTGTTTTTACTCGACTAGCCTGCGGGATGCATCCTCTCGCACGTGTTTTTACTCGAGTAGCCTGCGGGATGCACCCTCTCGCACGTGTTTTTACTCGACTACCCTGCGGGATGCATCCTCTCGCACGTGTTTTTGCTCGACTAGCCTGCGGGATGCACCCTCTCGCACGTGTTTTTGCTCGACTAGCCTGCGGGATGCATCGTCTCGCACGTGTTTTTGCTCGACTAGCCTGCGGGATGCATGCTCTCGCACGTGTTTTTGCTCGACTAGCCATGCGCATCCCAAAAAACCTGCGCATGCGCATCCCACAAAACATGCGCATGCGCATCCCACAAAACCTCGCACGTGTTTTTACTCGACTAGCCTGCGGGATGCATCCTCTCGCACGTGTTTTTGCTCGACTAGCCTGCGGGATGCATCCTCTCGCACGTGTTTTTGCTCGACTAGCCTGCGGGATGCATCCTCTCGCACGTGTATTTGCTCGACTAGCCTGCGGGATGCATCCTCTCGCACGTGTTTGTGCTCGACTAGCCTGCGGGATGCATCCTCTCGCACGTGTTTTTACTTGACTAGCCTGCGGGATGCATCCTCTCGCACGTGTTTTTGCTCGACTAGCCTGCGGGATGCATCCTCTCGCACGTGTTTTTGCTCGACTAGCCTGCGGGATGCATCCTCTCGCACGTGTTTTTGCTCGACTAGCCTGCGGGATGCATCCTCTCGCACGTGTTTTTGCTCGACTAGCCTGCGGGATGCATCCTCTCGCACGTGTTTTTACTCGACTAGTCATGCGCATCCCAAAAAACCTGCGCATGCGCATCCCAAAAAACCTGCGCATGCGCATCCCACAAAACCTGCGCATGCGCATCCCACAAAACTTCGCACGTGTTTTTACTCGACTAGCCTGCGGGATGCATCCTCTCGCACGTGTTTTTGCTCGACTAGCCTGCGGGATGCATCCTCTCGCACGTGTTTTTACTCGACTAGCCTGCGGGATTCATCCTCTCGCACGTGTTTTTACTCGACTAGCCTGCGGGATGCATCCTCTCGCACGTGTTTTTGCTCGACTAGCCTGCGGGATGCATCCTCTCGCACGTGTTTTTACTCGACTAGCCTGCGGGATGCATCCTCCCGCACGTGTTTTTACTCGACTAGCCTGCGGGATGCATCCTGTCGCACGTGTTTTTACTCGACTAGCCTGCGGGATGCATCCTGTCGCACGTGTTTTTACTCGACTAGCCATGGGCATCCCAAAAAACCTGCGCATGCGCATCCCAAAAAACCTGCGCATGCGCATCCCACAAAACCTCGCACGTGTTTTTACTCGACTAGCCTGCGGGATGCATCCTCTCGCACGTGTTTTTACTCGACTAGCCTGCGGGATGCATCCTCTCGCACGTGTTTTTACTCGACTAGCCTGCGGGATGCATCCTCTCGCACGTGTTTTTACTCGACTAGCCTGCGGGATGCATCCTCTCGCACGTGTTTTTACTCGACTAGCCTGCGGGATTCATCCTCTCGCACGTGTTTTTATTCGACTAGCCTGCGGTATGCATCCTCTCGCACGTGTTTTTGCTCGACTAGCCTGCGGGTTGCATCCTCTCGCACGTGTTTTTACTCGACTAGCCTGCGGGAAGCATCCTCTTGCACGTGTTTTTACTCGACTAGCCTGCGGGATGCATCCTCTCGCACGTGTTTTTACTCGACTAGCCTGCGGGAAGCATCCTCTCGCACGTGTTTTTACTCGACTAGCCTGCGGGAAGCATCCTCTCGCACGTGTTTTTACTCGACTAGTCTGCGGGATGCATCCTCTCGCACGTGTTTTTGCTCGACTAGCCTGCGGGATGCATCCTCTCGCACGTGTTTTTGCTCGACTAGCCTTCGGGATGCATCCTCTCGCACGTGTTTTTGCTTGACTAGCCTGCGGGATGCATCCTCTCGCACGTGTTTTTGCTCGACTAGCCTGCGGGATGCATTCCCCCGCACGTGTTTTTGCTCGACTAGCCTGCGGGATGCATGCTCTCGCACGTGTTTTTGCTCGACTAGCCATGCGCATCCCAAAAAACCTGCGCATGCGCATCCCAAAAAACCTGCGCATGCGCATCCCGAAAAACCTGCGCCTGCGCATCCCAAAAAACCTGCGCATGCGCATCCCACAAAACCTGCGCATGCGCATCCCACAAAACCTCGCACGTGTTTTTACTCGACTAGCCTGCGGGATGCATCCTCTCGCACGTGTTTTTACTCGACTAGCCTGCGGGATGCATCCTCTCGCACGTGTTTTTACTCGACTAGCCTGCGGGAAGCATCCTCTCGCACGTGTTTTTACTCGACTAGCCTGCGGGATGCATCCTCTCGCACGTGTTTTTACTCGACTAGTCTGCGGGATGCATCCTCTCGCACGTGTTTTTGCTCGACTAGCCTGCGGGATGCATCCTCTCGCACGTGTTTTTGCTCGACTAGCCTTCGGGATGCATCCTCTCGCACGTGTTTTTGCTTGACTAGCCTGCGGGATGCATCCTCTCGCACGTGTTTTTGCTCGACTAGCCTGCGGGATGCATTCCCCCGCACGTGTTTTTGCTCGACTAGCCTGCGGGATGCATGCTCTCGCACGTGTTTTTGCTCGACTAGCCATGCGCATCCCAAAAAACCTGCGCATGCGCATCCCAAAAAACCTGCGCATGCGCATCCCGAAAAACCTGCGCCTGCGCATCCCAAAAAACCTGCGCATGCGCATCCCACAAAACCTGCGCATGCGCATCCCACAAAACCTCGCACGTGTTTTTACTCGACTAGCCTGCGGGATGCATCCTCTCGCACGTGTTTTTACTCGACTAGCCTGCGGGATGCATCCTCTCGCACGTGTTTTTACTCGACTAGCCTGCGGGAAGCATCCTCTCGCACGTGTTTTTACTCGACTAGCCTGCGGGATGCATCCTCTCGCACGTGTTTTTACTCGACTAGCCTGCGGGATGCATCCTCTCGCACGTGTTTTTACTCGACTAGCCTGCGGGATGCATCCTCTCGCACGTGTTTTTACTCGACTAGCCTGCGGGAAGCATCCTCTTGCACGTGTTTTTACTCGACTAGCCTGCGGGATGCATCCTCCCGCACGTGTTTTTACTCGACTAGCCTGCGGGATGCATCCTCCCGCACGTGTTTTTACTCGACTAGCCTGCGGGATTCATCCTCTCGCACGTGTTTTTACTCGACTAGCCTGCGGGATGCATCCTCTCGCACGTGTTTTTGCTCGACTAGCCTGCGGGATGCATCCTCTCGCACGTGTTTTTACTCGACTAGCCTGCGGGAAGCATCCTCTTGCACGTGTTTTTACTCGACTAGCCTGCGGGATGCATCCTCCCGCACGTGTTTTTACTCGACTAGCCTGCGGGAAGCATCCTGTCGCACGTGTTTTTACTCGACTAGAATGCGGGAAGCATCCTCTCGCACGTGTTTTTACTCGACTAGTCTGCGGGATGCATCCTCTCGCACGTGTTTTTGCTCGACTAGCCTGCGGGATGCATCCTCCCGCACGTGTTTTTACTCGACTAGCCTGCGGGATACATCCTCTCGCACGTGTTTTTGCTCGACTAGCCTGCGGGAAGCATCCTCTCGCACGTGTTTTTACTCGACTAGTCTGCGGGATGCATCCTCTCGCACGTGTTTTTGCTCGACTAGCCTGCGGGATGCATCCTCCCGCACGTGTTTTTACTCGACTAGCCTGCGGGATACATCCTCTCGCACGTGTTTTTGCTCGACTAGCCTGCGGGATGCATCCTCTCGCACGTGTTTTTGCTCGACTAGCCTGCGGGATGCATCCTCTCGCACGTGTTTTTACTCGACTAGCCTGCGGGAAGCATCCTCTTGCACGTGTTTTTACTCGACTAGCCTGCGGGATGCATCCTCTCGCACGTGTTTTTACTCGACTAGCCTGCGGGATGCATCCTGTCGCACGTGTTTTTACTCGACTAGCCATGGGCATCCCAAAAAACCTGCGCATGCGCATCCCAAAAAACCTGCGCACGCGCATCCCACAAAACCTGCGCATGCGCATCCCACAAAACCTCGCACGTGTTTTTACTCGACTAGCCTGCGGGATGCATCCTCTCGCACGTGTTTTTACTCGACTAGCCTGCGGGATGCATCCTCTCGCACGTGTTTTTACTCGACTAGCCTGCGGGATGCATCCTCTCGCACGTGTTTTTACTCGACTAGCCTGCGGGATTCATCCTCTCGCACGTGTTTTTAATCGACTAGCCTGCGGTATGCATCCTCTCGCACGTGTTTTTGCTCGACTAGCCTGCGGGTTGCATCCTCTCGCACGTGTTTTTACTCGACTAGCCTGCGGGAAGCATCCTCTTGCACGTGTTTTTACTCGACTAGCCTGCGGGATGCATCCTCTCGCACGTGTTTTTACTCGACTAGCCTGCGGGAAGCATCCTCTCGCACGTGTTTTTACTCGACTAGCCTGCGGGAAGCATCCTCTCGCACGTGTTTTTACTCGACTAGTCTGCGGGATGCATCCTCTCGCACGTGTTTTTGCTCGACTAGCCTGCGGGATGCATCCTCTCGCACGTGTTTTTGCTCGACTAGCCTTCGGGATGCATCCTCTCGCACGTGTTTTTGCTTGACTAGCCTGCGGGATGCATCCTCTCGCACGTGTTTTTGCTCGACTAGCCTGCGGGATGCATTCCCCCGCACGTGTTTTTGCTCGACTAGCCTGCGGGATGCATGCTCTCGCACGTGTTTTTGCTCGACTAGCCATGCGCATCCCAAAAAACCTGCGCATGCGCATCCCAAAAAACCTGCGCATGCGCATCCCGAAAAACCTGCGCCTGCGCATCCCAAAAAACCTGCGCATGCGCATCCCACAAAACCTGCGCATGCGCATCCCACAAAACCTCGCACGTGTCTTTACTCGACTAGCCTGCGGGATGCATCCTCTCGCACGTGTTTTTACTCGACTAGCCTGCGGGAAGCATCCTCTTGCACGTGTTTTTACTCGACTAGCCTGCGGGATGCATCCTCCCGCACGTGTTTTTACTCGACTAGCCTGCGGGAAGCATCCTCTCGCACGTGTTTTTACTCGACTAGCCTGCGGGAAGCATCCTCTCGCACGTGTTTTTACTCGACTAGTCTGCGGGATGCATCCTCTCGCACGTGTTTTTGCTCGACTAGCCTGCGGGATGCATCCTCCCGCACGTGTTTTTACTCGACTAGCCTGCGGGATACATCCTCTCGCACGTGTTTTTGCTCGACTAGCCTGCGGGATGCATCCTCTCGCACGTGTTTTTGCTCGACTAGCCTGCGGGATGCATCCTCTCGCACGTGTTTTTACTCGACTAGCCTGCGGGAAGCATCCTCTTGCACGTGTTTTTACTCGACTAGCCTGCGGGATGCATCCTCTCGCACGTGTTTTTGCTCGACTAGCCTGCGGGATGCATCCTCTCGCACGTGTTTTTACTCGACTAGCCTGCGGGATTCATCCTCTCGCACGTGTTTTTACTCGACTAGCCTGCGGGATGCATCCTCTCGCACGTGTTTTTGCTCGACTAGCCTGCGGGATGCATCCTCTCGCACGTGTTTTTACTCGACTAGCCTGCGGGATGCATCCTCCCGCACGTGTTTTTACTCGACTAGCCTGCGGGACTAATCCTGTAGCACGTGTTTTTACTCGACTAGCCATGGGCATCCCAAAAAACCTGCGCATGCGCATCCCAAAAAACCTGCGCATGCGCATCCCACAAAACCTGCGCATGCGCATCCCACAAACCTCGCACGTGTTTTTACTCGACTAGCCTGCGGGATGCATCCTCTCGCACGTGTTTTTACTCGACTGGCCTGCGGGATGCATCCTCTCGCACGTGTTTTTACTCGACTAGCCTGCGGGATGCATCCTCTCGCACGTGTTTTTACTCGACTAGCCTGCGGGATGCATCCTCTCGCACGTGTTTTTACCCGACTAGCCTGCGGGATTCATCCTCTCGCACGTGTTTTTACTCGACTAGCCTGCGGGATGCATCCTCTCGCACGTGTTTTTACTCGACTAGCCTGCGGGAAGCATCCTCTCGCACGTGTTTTTACTCGACTAGCCTGCGGGATGAATCCTCTCGCACGTGTTTTTACTCGACTAGGCTGCAGGATGCATCCTCTCGCACGTGTTTTTACTCGACTAGCCTGCGGGATGCATCCTCTCGCACGTGTTTTTGCTCGACTAGCCTGCGGGATGCATCCTCTCGCACGTGTTTTTGCTCGACTAGTCTGCGGGATGCATCCTCTCGCACGTGTTTTTGCTCGACTAGCCATGCGCATCCCAAAAAACCTGCGCATGCGCATCCCACAAAACCTCGCACGTGTTTTTACTCGACTAGCCTGCGGGATGCATCCTCTAGCACGTGTTTTTACTCGAGTAGCCTGCGGGATGCATCCTCTCGCACGTGTTTTTACTCGACTAGCCTGCAGGATGCATCCTCTCGCACGTGTTTTTGCTCGACTAGCCTGCGGGATGCATCCTCTCGCACGTGTTTTTGCTCGACTAGCCTGCGGGATGCATCCTCTCGCACGTGTTTTTGCTCGACTAGCCTGCGGGATGGATCCTCTCGCACGTGTTTTTGCTCGACTAGCCTGCGGGATGCATCCTCTCGCACGTGTTTTTACTTGACTAGCCTGCGGGATGCATCCTCTCGCACGTGTTTTTGCTCGACTAGCCTGCGGGATGCATCCTCTCGCACGTGTTTTTTGCTCGACTAGCCTGCGGGATGCATCCTCTCGCACGTGTTTTTGCTCGACTAGCCTGCGGGATGCATCCTCTCGCACGTGTTTTTACTCGACTAGTCATGCGCATCCCAAAAAACCTGCGCATGCGCATCCCAAAAAACCTGCGCATGCGCATCCCACAAAACCTGCGCATGCGCATCCCACAAAACTTCGCCCGTGTTTTTACTCGACTAGCCTGCGGGATGCATCCTCTCGCACGTGTTTTTACTCGACTAGCCTGCGGGATGCATCCTCTCGCACGTGTTTTTACTCGACTAGCCTGCGGGATGCATCCTCTCGCACGTGTTTTTACTCGACTAGCCTGCG
>NW_027469821.1:0-61683 GCF_051020765.1 Lasioglossum baleicum | reverse complement strand
TTGCCTCTGCCATGGCACACTTTACACATTCATACTGAATACACACTTTATGTATAAATATACATAAAATAACATAATTATACAACATACTAATTAATTATATTCACATTAAATTACTAATAAGGCGGTGGTTGATGCTGATAATGTTGTGGTGGTTGACTCAAATGTCGTTGTAAATGTGTCACTAATTATGGAGTTGGTTGTTGTCCACCTGCATTATCTTGTTGTTGCTGCTGCTGCTGTTGTGCTTGTTGTTGTTGTTGCATTGCAAGCATTTGTTATCTCATACGTTGCTGATTTATTGCCTGTTGCTAATAATGCAAATAATTATAACTATTCGTAGAAAATGAATCTGACACTTATGTATGTCATTTTTATACTAATAAAATTATAGCAAATGAACAGATTTTATTACGTTGATACTTCAATAGTATACTTTAATGAGTAATAGAAAATTTTAGCATTCTGGCATTTCTTACATAATGTTGCAATAAATATGTACAAATTTTAGACGCAGTTTTGCGATTCTGAATATTATGATCGATAATAGTATCAATGAATGCATATCCATTTGATTATTTGTCATTTTCCGTATAAATTATTATACTAAGCGCGACAAATCTTATTCTCATTCTTGAATAGGCTGACTGATAGTCGATCGAAATGAAATTTGGAGGAAAGGGGAAGTGAGCACTGGTTGTTAAATATAAAATTTTAACTTTGGGAATTTAATAGCTTCCGCGATATTAATAAAGAAATGTTGGAAATTAAATATTACCACACGTGTAGATATATTCGCATACAAATATCTTTGATGTATAGTAATTCTCGCGACGTCGTCGAACAATCCTGCTAAAGATATACAATGTTTCAGTTACGATACATCTTTCAGTCTACCAGTAAGCAAATTTGTAAGGAATTCCATGAAAAATGAACTTGCCTCTTCTACGTTAAATTTCTAATTTATTAGCCGAACAATATTAGTTTGTGATATATTACTATAATTCTATCTAAACATGTATAGTGTCGCAATTGCACCGGACTGCAAGTAACAAAATAAGAGATAGCCAAACTTAATATCTCAGAGCTATTAAATTCCTGAAGTCAAAAATTTATATTTGACATCTATTCCACCTCTCCTCTAATTTCTCCAAATTTCATACCGATCAGTAGCGGATATTCGGAAGTTCGGGGGTTTGAATATTCAAGCCGATAATTTTTGGTTTATCTCGACCAGGAAATCTTGAAAACCAAGGCGGAATGGCAATTATTGTACAGATAAAAGATGTTCGTAATCTCGTCTTTTATGACACCATATTTTAAAACCACTGAGATCAGTTCACACATTCTACTTTTTAGTTTCTAAATATTGTGTTTTTGTCAGAAACTAACAAAAGCATATTATTTTTCCAAGGTTCTCCAATTTATATTTCTTTTTAATATTAAAATATGGTCTCGATTGAAATAATAGGGAAAAAATAAGTCGATTTTAAAGCAAAGTAGTCACTAAAGTACATTTTTATCCTATTTTATGATAAAATATATTACTTGAAATACTTGTTAATAACAGAGAAAAATATAATGGAAGAAATAATTCAATAAACTTACTAGTTGGAACTGTTGATTCTGTTGTAAACCAGCATTAGTAGTACCTACACCTGTCACTCCCACTGTATCAGGTTTTCCATTAGTTTGCAGATATGGTGGTGCTGGTTGATTTTGATCTCAACCTCCCATTGGACCCATTTTCTTCATTCTAACATTTGGAGCTTGAAGAATATAAATTATAATTTTCATTTCTTTATACTAAAAAGCTTTTTGCTAGTATCATTTTATTTACTTTTTTCTCAAATGAAACCTAAATATACGGTGGTTTCGTAGCTCCAGGTTGCATTTTGGTATATACTCTTGCCCCCTTTGAGGTCCCATTATTTGTTGCTGATTAGAAAACATCATGTTCTGTTGCTGATTCAATAATGTTCATAAAATTGTTACTGCTGCTGCTGTTGTTGCTGTGGTAACATTTGTTGACCTCCATATCCTGCATAGTTTTGACTCATTCCTACCAAAAATATTATTCATAATAGTTTTATGTATTATACTCTGCAAGATATCTATTACAGTAACAAACAACAATTTATAATTACCCTGTTGCATCCCAGTATAAATTCCTTGTTGTTGTGGCTGTTGTTGCTGTTGTGAAACAAACATTCCTTGTTGTGGATTGATATTTGAACCTCCATGTTGGGCTATGTTGTTAATAATTGTTGTCTCTGCATTTCTTGGAATGCTCCAGGTCCACCAACAGGTGCAGTACTTGGTTGTTGCTGAGAGCACATTAACTGATTAGACGGTAATCGTAAACGTAACATATGAGAAAGTGCTTGTTTTTATTGATTGTTCATATCTGGTCTATCATATTTTGGTCCATCTGGGGTTGGTGGTAACAGTTGATCATATAAGCTGGTATATGAGTTTGTTGATTGGTATACCAAGGTTGCTGATGTTGTGGTGGTTGACCAATAAACATTCCAGGTTGTTGATTAACAGGTACTTGTTGATTTTCGAATGCCATTTGCTGTAACTGATATGGTGGTTGCTGTAAAACATATAAAATGTATCAAAACAGAAACAAAAGAAATAATTGTAAAAATAATTTAGAATGAAAGAAACCTGAATTTGCTGTGAAACAGGTGTAGTAGCTCCTTTATTCCTTCTATGTCTTTGAGTTTTCATAGCTTTTCCATTACCATTAGTAATAGTATTACCAATTCCACTACTACCAACACTACCTGTTACTTTTCCAGGAGAATCAATACTCATTGGTGTATCAGCTTTGCCCGATTCTGATTTTTTCTTATCTGGTTCTAAATCTTCTGGTGGCAATGGTGGTGGATCCAAACAGTGACTAGGTGACCTAATTTGACTGTGTATGAAACAGTAAAAGCTTATGGCCATTTTCATATGTAAGAGGTTTACGTTCTAATCTAACTACTCTGAACCAAGCCCAAGAAAACGGAGTAGGATTTTTGTGGCCTTCTAATACTTTCCATGCAGATACTCTCAGACTCACATACATGTAAACCCTAATTTAACATATATTTTTATATCATTTTTTTTTACATGCTATATTTTCTTATTGGATTGTAATATTATACCAAGTATTTACCTGTTTCTTATCAATACTATCAAATCCAACTATTTTATTGCCTTCGATATCCGTTAAACATCCAACTGGTTCACACGATATAACTTCCATTGTCAATTTTGGCAGTGGTAATAATTGTCTTACATACACAATACTGGAAGAATTTCTATCACCAAGTTGCTTCATCATCTTTTTCATCAAATTTTGATAATGCTTCTTATTTTCATCTTTTTCAGATTGTGAATCGGAAACTAGAGTAGAATGTATCAGTGTTGCTAACATATCTATGACAGTGGTAAACAATTTGGAATTATTATTTAAATCTACATCACCGTAGCTCACCAACTGAACCAATAAGATAGCCCAGTCTGTGGTAGCAGTCGTGTTTCTTTGTATAGTATCGAAAATTCCACTGGCGTGACTAAATCTCAATTGCAATGCATCTTGTAATACCTCTCTCGTCTTAGGGTCTTTGGTAGCGAAATTTTTTTCTTCTTTACTAATGTTCAAGAACTGCGATAACTGTGAATGTAGAGACATCAGAAGATCTCTTCGGTCGTCCAGACCTTCGAGGCTGACGAGAGGAATGGTTGATGACTAAATAAAGATGGTAATTTGGATCTACTTCTTTCTCGACATGTAGCTGTTTTTGACCAATTACCGGATTCTAATACTTGACCCGCCACTTTTAAAACTCAACCTTGCACTGCACTTGGTAATTTTGAAACAAGAGGTGCGACCAACATATTGAACCAGATCGTTTATCTGGTTTACTAAATATAGTATTCAATTGAAACACATCAATTGCAGCTTTAGCAACAGTATCTAATCACTACGAAAGATCATTTGAGCCTGGAGAAAATTGTTTGTACATAAGTTGCAAATCAAGCCATGACATCCTTAAACTCCATTGCTCCAGATTCTCAGGATTCTCAATAAATGCATCAGTAGAATTTGCAGCATAACATATCATATGAAGTAACCGTTGAGCTTGACAAGGTGACAACATATTATCAAGTAACATGTCGGGATGACAAAGTTCCTCTGGATTTTGTAAACATCCTTCTAATACCCACTCTTGACTGCAGATTTGTCTAAGAACATGTTGCATGAAGTCCGACAATCCTTTTACATTTACTGTAGTCATTCCAGCACTACTGCTAAATGAAGATATTGGTAAATCTAGTCCCAGATCATCACCACCTCCTAGAATATCACTGATACCTACAATATAGCTGATAGACAATTCACTTGGTCCACCTGTAGTTACACTCACACCCACACCAACACCAACACCAACACTATCTGATTCTCCTGCTTTATTTGAATGATTCATTAGCACATCTGGTTTCTTTGGTGACTGTTTACCAGCAGTTGCATCAGCAACAACTAGAATAGTTTTAAGTACAGCCAGAACTGGACAGACTATGATGTTATTGTGAACAGCTGCTAGCACGTGTCTGTCACAACTTAATTTTATACTGTAACTCCTAGAATTTCCATTTGGTAAGGGATGAGGGCTTGTGCTTACGGAATACAAAGCTGCTTGAGGACATTCAATGGTTTTGAAGGGTGGTAAAAGCAAATGACAGGTTAAACGAGCTCCTGCTTCAGCCTCCATATCTGCATCTCCATGACCCTCATTACAAGCATTTACCAGGAATGGCAGTGCTATATGCACAATAAAATCCTCCAAAGAGAAGCAATGTCTTGCTATAAATAGAAAGTGATATCTTGATATTTAATTGACCAAAAATCTTCTGATACACTCTTTCGACAATAATTTATATTAATTTATTATAAAAAAATAAATAATATCTAAAATTTTGTTTTATATGTATATATTACTTATTAATTGAATAATGTATTTTTTAAAATAAGTTATAAGCATTAGAATTTAGAATGTAGTAAAAGATTCTAAGATTGTTAATAATGATTATAAAGCAATTATTCACATAAAATTATCAAATATAGATTGAACATAAAATTTACCAATTAAAATTGACGTAAATACAGCCATGGAATTATGTATACTTAAGTCTTGTATATCAACTTGATTTAATACATCAATGTAACAGGCAGAGCTATTCGAATGACTATCATGTTCCAAACAAAACTGTAACGATTAGCTGGTATCTCGTTCAATTGTCTAGCCCTGGTTTGATTTTTTCTCCACATCTGGAACAAATAAGTAATAAATCGTAAAGATGCGCTAAACACATCGTTCATCAGAACTGCAACCACTAGGATTGGATACGTATTAATTATTATTATGATTACAATTCAAATTAACAGAGGTTTGATTAAGTAACGAATTTTGTTTGCAAACATAATACTTACACAACAAACAATAATGGTATCTTCTTAATACACCTACAACATATAGACTTAAACTTGTAGTATAACTTCTAACAAGTTGACTATTTCTAACTCCCAATTGTGTTTCAACTTCTGGTAGTTCCTTCAATATTTGAATGCAAAAGTCTATCAAACCGTATATATTTAACGCTAATTCCATTAAATCAAATAGAAGCGCTACATGTTCTTGAACCGGCAAATTTGATGAGCTAGACAACAAAACAATTTGTCGTATAAACAATGCATAATTGCAAAGAGAAAATGTTTTTGTGAAATTTAATAATAAGCGTGAATAATTAACCTACGAAAAATGAAAATTGTCACTGAGTAAGGATCAGAACAGACCATGCAAATAGTTATGTTAGTGACAAGGCATTTAAATGTTGCAATAATATTGAATCTTTATTTCTACCTGTATATACCCCAAAGGAAGTTTGCGGCTATCCGAGGTTACAGGCTCGTATCCGATCGGTGAAAATCGGACGAACTCCGACGAACTCGTAATCCAGCGATTTCCAGTAACTAAGCATTCGCACGTGTAGGGCCCTCGACCGAACGCGGCCGAGCCCACCCGAATTTTCCCGACTCTACCCGACTGTTCGGGTACTCGACATTTCGGGTTGTCTCGCGTTTCTGTACAGCAGGATAAAATATCGATAATCTGTCGATCTGTTGTAGTGCATCGTATTCGAGATATTATATGCAAAATGTAAATTTAATAGAATATTCGTTTTCACATCAATTTCATTTCGTTTGCTTTGAGATTTGAGACATTTCTCCTCGAGAAAAGCCAGAAGAACTTTCCATTAAAATATTTTGATTTACCTATCAGATAATGTATAGATTGCAAAAGCTTCATCGACATCTGTACGACAGTCCTAACTCGGTATTACAGGACAATAGGTAATATACACGAAACATAGTAAAATTAGGGTATTCTCTGATTATAAATAGACATCGACTGAACGAAAAAAAATTATTTATATACCTAGAAAAAAAAATGTTGACACTGAACAAAATTTTTCGATAGATTGCGAAGTTGTTACGCAACGTTTCATAAATTCAAAAAACAATGGATGAACAAAATAGGATTAAACCACGAGACACGTGTTTATTATATTTATTTAGTTTTGCAGTAAAATTGCTAACGTCTAGTGTAAGAAGTAAAAACTAACTTTCATCGGCCCATGCCGGATATTCCCGGTCATATATATGCTTCACCGCGTGATTAATTAATACTAATAATAGTATGAATTTAATACCTTACCCAATTAAACATTAATACCCAATAAAAAAGAAAGCAAAGGACGGGATACAGGCCACCAGAAAATTTTCAACATCTGGACGGTCAAGGGGAAAATGTATCCTTGATATACCACATGGCTAGAAAAAGCGGACAACACGGCAATTTTGTATAGCACCGACGATACTCTCGACAACGCGTAAAAAGTTAATACAAAATTATTGAAAATAGACTACGAAGGTTCGCACCGTAAAAATGTAAAAAAGTATTGATGACTCGATCCGTGTTAGACGCAATTTGTATATAATTGTTAAGAAATAGTACATAAAATGTATACTGGATACATACAAGATTATTTCGTACACGTAAATTGCCCGTAGCTTCTATGATCAAGATAGTAATGCTTCCGCGGTGTAAAATGTTGGTAAAAAACAATGATCACGGATCCAGCTTCGTCACTGTCACACGCAGTTATGCGACGAGTAGATAAAGTAGCCGCTATGTCTCCGAAGACTCGGTTACCGTATTTTTATTATCCGTTGAAAGGAAATGATAGCAAGTCCGGAAATGCGGCTTCGGCGGCGTAAACACTCTCGTAGCTTGCTGATAATCCGGAATAAACATTCGCTACATCACACCAGTCCAGTCACTCGACACTCGCGCCGATATCGCTCGGTGATATCACTCGATATCACTCGATATCACTCGCCAATGCCACGATACTTCGTCCAACCCTACTTTTTCAACGCTCTGAACTTTTGCAGAGTCTCGGATAAGAATAAAAAAAATTAACCGAGGGCGACCTACCGACGATATATGAAACGTTTACGGCACGATCCAATTAAAAGCGATTATCGGTTCTTGTTTATCGTTTCCTTGTCACGAGCTTCGCTATTTCTATATATCGAGTCGTTCCCCGAAATCGAGCAACAGCAAGAAACAGCGATGGTTCTAGCTAATATTACAAGCACGCGTGGAAGGAGGAGAACGACTGTGTGGAAGGATGAGAATAACGGCGTGCAAGAGGATCGGATGGATATTAATGACGATATCGAGAGCATGTTTATAATCGAATGATTAGGGTACGTGACAAAATACATGACCGATGAAGAGAGCATACATATAAAATTAGGATACGAGAGGGTCAGTAATCGAATGGTTGCGAGCAAGTCGTTATAACGTCGCTGTGTTTCGTATGTTTTACCAAAAAAAATCATCTATGCGTATAAGCAACGGTCTTCAGAACTACCACACTTTGGAAGATTATAAAATGTCAAATTGAAATTATCGATAAAAATATTAACAGTCATATGGTAAATCATTTAGCAAACATTTGTCTACATATTATGAAATGTATAATTGTTGCAAATGAATCTTCATGCTAGTGTGTCAAGAAATGCTACCAAGCCTTACCCACTTCTGCCGACCGGACAGCAAACACTCGCGCGTCGAATTGTCCCGATCGCAAAGGGTTTCTAACACGTTGAACGCCACGTGATCCAGTAACGGCTATGTTTCCACAGGGGCCCGTCACCCGTACACGGGTGACACTATTCTTCGACCAATTAGAACAGGATTTTTGAGGTAATTTGTAGTAATTTTACTTATAACAATTATGACGAGTATAGACAACAGAAAGTGACAATAAATTATAAAGTAAACTAGAAGAAACGTTAAAAATATACTTGTATTTAAATTTGTTTTATAATATTATAAGATTTTATTAGCTAAATTTATACGATAATATTTCTAACTTTCATCTACACTTTTGCGTTGTCTAACAAACATTTTAGGGATCAAGAAATAAATAAAGATGATAAAAATATGAAAGTTTTGGTATAAATGCAATCAGATCTCTCATAGTGATCTTTTTTCGGAACGCTTATCGTATTCCCCACGTCGAGGCCCTTTATACTTTGAAAGCATCTTCCGCAAAATTATTTTTTAATACTCTTTAAAAAAATTTCTTCTAAAAATAAGAATGATACCTACCAAAAACATATCTCCTAAAAAAGCTCCTCCGATATATCACGAAATAAACTGTGCTTACACTTAAATGACGCAGTCTCGGATTTCGGCCGGGAAAAACTCCACCAATTTACGCTGGGCGTTCAACGTGTTAAAAGCTTCCTTTCAAATAAAAACAGTGGAGTTGGTCAAACAGTGGTAATGGTATGGGACACCTAGAAGAAAGGAAAAGTCCTCCGACACGAGACAGTGGTGGAGAACCCGAGCGTGGTGGCTAGGCCCACGAATGTACAGCACGTGGATCCCCCACTGACCCATTGTCACCCATGTCCTCAGTGCCGGAGATGTCTTGCAGATGGTTTAGTTCCGCGACGGAACAAGATCCGGTCGTGAACGTGAGGAAAATTTGTAATAGGCGTTAGTTGAAAATCTTTCTGCAAGAACCAAGTATCTATGAAAGTGTGCGAGATTTGAAAGACATTTCTTCGTTTTAAAATATTTTTCAGTAGCGGTGAATAATTCAAATTTTGCTTTGTTCGTTGATGACCGAGTAATAGACGTGCTTGTATTAGAAACAAATAGATACGCCGAACAAAAATTAAATAAATCCAAGTCAACCCCATCTTCACGGATGCATAAATGGTCACCCATTAATTCTGAAGAAATAAAAAAATCTTTGGGATCGATGTTATGGATGGGATTTGAAAAAGCAAAGCATCTAATTATTGGTCGAAAAGCCCATTATATAATTTACCTTTACCTCGTACTCTTATGTCGCGATACAGATTTGAATTACGACTTAAAAACTTTCATTTTGCTGATAATATGTCTACTGCCCCTGAAAATTGATCTGGAAAAATACTTCAGCTTTTCGATAAACTTCAGAAAAAATATCAAGAAACGTTCGCGCCTGAGGAAAATATTAAATATTAGAAAATTTAGAGAGTTGTTAGCTTTGAAATTATTAGAACAAACTGACAAGAAAACCAAATCCACGAGTTAACGTAGTCAGCGTAATATTGCTATCCGGAAAAATTCTTCTGGGCAAAGCATTAGACGGGCTTGCAAAATAAGCTATAAAAATAAAAGACTCCACACGGACCTATCAAAGGAACGAGCTAATATTTAAAAAACCACAACTTTTTTCCAAGATTGCGCTGATCAACCTCAACTTTGTATGGACTGTTGTAAAACATTCCATTGTAATAATCTTTTCAACAAACGTTTATAACAATTAAATGGTTTCATATTTTGTGAAATAACTTTCGAAATACCTACCAATCTACCTTGTAAGCAATGAGACTAGCGTCACCCGAATACGGGTGTGACGCGGCCTAATCAGGATTTATGACGTCACCCGTAAAGGACTGACGTGGCAGTCAACGTGTTTAAGAATTGATCTTTTATAAAAGTAATAAATTAATAGTAGAAGAGGAAGCCAGCTGACGGCTCGATTCTGCTGATTCACGAATTGTTACCATCGTAGAATCTTCAACAGGCTGTACACTGAAACATTTCATTAGAAAAAGTGAAATTAATTAAGAAAAAGCGGAGAAAAAGTTTCAAATTAAAGAAGTTACATTTGAAAATGTTGACGAACTTCTCAACAAGGGAAGTCATAAATGTAACATAATAAAGCTACTGAAAAGATGGAAAGGAGCTGTAAGAAAAGAATGAAATACTTTCTAACTACTTTCTATTATATGAAGAGATACCGACTAAAAGCTAGGAACTTCGGATTCTTTTCAGGCTGTCTAATACGTAGCGATGGAAATGGTTCTTCTAACCTTTTTTCTAATCGGCAGAAATAATTCGCGAAACGAGACGGACCATTTGGTTTACAATTTACATTCCTATTTAGTAACGTTT
This sequence comes from Lasioglossum baleicum, assembly GCF_051020765.1. Taxonomy (NCBI): domain Eukaryota; kingdom Metazoa; phylum Arthropoda; class Insecta; order Hymenoptera; family Halictidae; genus Lasioglossum; species Lasioglossum baleicum. The sequence goes on along the minus strand of NW_027469821.1, from coordinate 51,097 downwards.
GAATAACAAAATTAATTTCTCGTTGAAAAATAAAAATAAAGACAAGAATGCACCCTTTCTTCATACTTGACGAATAATTATGATGTAATTATTTTAATGAATTATTACGTTGGAAAACAATTAAAATATGTACGTAACATATGTATTACAAATAAGATTTTTTTGCAGAATATATACTGATGCTTATAACGCGGTCAAGAATAAAGATCAGTGGACATTTACAAATAAATGTAATAAATAATAAATATAAAAATATATAATAAATTATTAAAAAAACATAATAATTCGTTCAGTTTTCTTAATTACTTAAACTACCTCGCTCTTTATTTCCCGTAATTTACAGTGTTATATATAATAAGTTTTGCTGGTACCTATAGATTTCTTTAAATAACTAAATCGAAGAAAGGTATATCATTAAGCAAGGGCAAATTGGCTTCATTAAATTCATTTATTGACGCATTCGGTATCCGCAGACTAAAAAACTCACCCCTCAGTTACGCGCAGAAACTTTCGATTTTATTGCCGCATAGACTTCACATAACAGAATTTCGTATTAGAATCCAACACGTACAACAATGCGATGCAGGTATGCAGACTACCTAGCACGAGGTCAGACAATCAATATTGGCCGATAGACGGTAAAGGCATTACCCGAGAAATAATATTCTAATACGTTCATGGTCGTAAAGTTAATCTCACAACGCCTCGGTATGCAATAGGAAATTTTCCAGCTATACGAATCGAGCAATCACGGCCCATTGAAAACGCCGGTATAGATTATTGTGGGCTTTTCCTCATAACGGAAAGAAAGATTCGAAATCAAAAACGATTAAAGCAACGAAGGCAGTACATTTATACGTAACGTTTTAATTTATGCGGACAAAATATGTAAAAGTATAAAATTGTGATTCGCGAATCTTTATAATTGAAAAAGAATACATTAGAATTTTGAAAATTGTTTACGTTTACTATGTCAATAAACAAAGCATTGACAGTTGTTTTTAATATAATCTGAAATTTATTCGTCTTCGATAACCTTTGTATCGTTTTTGGTTTTCTTCCTCGCTATAAATTTTTGGTTCATAGATCTTACAATTACCAATATTACAAATATTATATACAGATGAACATATTATATACATCTGTGTTAGATTTTGTAAAAAACACAAAATTTGAAACATCTCCAAAATCTGATATTTTATGACTTTCATCGAGTTTCTTTTTCTTTCGAAGGATATTTTGGAAGAACATACCTTATGAAAATCAAGTAAAGAGGAGAACATTAGCTATGGACTCGTTTCCGAACATGTCGATTACTAGTATTGATATAATCGTCAAGATGAAACGCGATACGAAGCAGTCTGTACTTTTAAGTTTACAATTTTTTTAACTTATTTTCATTAAATATCGTGTAACATAAAAGATTCCACATATTCAGCTCCTCCGATTCCTGCCACATAAGTCTAAGATCACCCAAGATATTTAAATTCCAAAAGAACGTACGAACAGTTATAGAAAATTATTCACACAGCAAAATGTCTTATTCTTGTCATAAAATAGTTATTGGAAAGATGCCATAAAATCGATATTTTGCAAAACCATGGAAATATAGAATATGTAAATACGAAAATTGCAATGGCCTCGGTTTTAGTAAAAATTCACGTCACGTGAAATTGAATGAAATTTTAAGAAAAAATTCGAATTTCACAAAGCTAATATCGCGTCGAGAAATATACCAATAAGTCTTGTACATTCCGTAAAATAACTTTTCCTTTCTATTTCAGAGTATTACAAACGTTATGAGGAATGCTGCATATTTTACTAGATTAGGACTAACTCTCCTCATTACTCAGACGAATTCATGTCCTCTGGTCAAGAAGACTGCTAAGGAATTTATGTTCGGTTACGAATCCGGTTTTCTTGCCGTTGGCATCAAATGAATGCCATCTTGGATCAAATTCGATAAGCTGAGTCTCATCGGCAGAGCGAGTGTCAATTCCACAACTTTGTTTACTTGATTCTTCCAAAAACTGCAAGATAATTACGATAATCCCAAAAATAAAATATCGCTGTTTTCTTTCTTTCTTTTCGATTTCGTAACAAAATTCTTGCAGAATATCTTCGCAGAGTATAAAGCAATCTTCTCAAATTTCCTACCCCTAATTGAATCTCGCGACCGAAACTCAACTATATATTTACATATTACTGAGATTTTAATACGACTTCTTTTTACACCCAGATTTATGACTTCGAGGATGACTATGTAACCGTTTACACCGGCGAAAAGGACGTACGTCGCACAGGACTAATCAAAAAGTTTAACGGCAAAGTAGATCTATATCAATGGATAGAAAAGTGTGCGAATGTGAACAGAGCCAGTGATGGAGTAATGTTTCCGAGTTACATTCAATCGAACGATACTATATTATTCCTTAGGAAAAGTCTCTGTCGCAGTGCCTACATGGTATGTCACATTTTAGCACACGCCACATACCGAGCACCAAAGAATCTCGTATTCCAATGATTCTCAATGTCCCGAAAAGTCCTTGTGCTATTATCAATTATCACCAATAATCGGCAATCTTCAATTATCAATTTCGAAATAACGATCCATATGAAATATTGCAATAATATACGTACAATAAATACTATAAAATATTTATTTCGAAAAGATATAGTACACGAAATTGAAATATCATTTTGTAGGCTAGAACTGGAGAGACAACCATGAATGGGCTGCACACCTACGAATACAAATTTTTCGAAAACATAATGGATAATGGTGTCTATAACCCAGAGAACAAGTGTTTCTATCGATCAATGTCACCGATTGTGATTACGGTAAGGTGATTTAAGCCATAAAAATAAATATTAAAAATAACATGAAGCACATAGATGCATAATATAACGCAACTAAATAACATATCGTAATGACCATTAACATTAAGGACATAAATGAGGGATAGAAATTTTGTACGTTTACGTTGGTCAATTTACCTTTGCAATCATGCAGGATTTCCCACCGCACTGTCGTATCCACACTTCTACAAGAGCAATCCAAGCATTTCGGAAGCTGTTAAAGGTTTAAATCCAAGGAAAGATATTCACGAATCGTTTGCCTATATCCAACTAAACTCAGGTTTACCGGTAAAACTTGGCTTCCGTTTTCAAATAAATACGGCTTTACAAGATATCGGGCACATGGCTAGGGTAGAAAAATTCGAAAATCTTGTTTTACCGTTGCTGTGGTTTGAAGTCGTAAGTATTAAAATATATCGAATTGCGATTAAATTATGTAAATCATATTATAAATTTCATTCTCAGGAATATCTAATTTTCAAAACATTTGTTTTTTTTAGGGAATGTTTGAATTACCAACATCGATGCTTATTCGTTTCTGGTTTTACTTAAATTTCTTACCAATTCTGCAAGATGTCCTGATTTATTTCTTGTTCTTCCTTGTCATTTCGACAATGGTTGGATTTTCGAATACAAAATAAAAAATTACCACTTTTTAACAATAGCCAGATATCGCGTATGATTAACGAGAACGACACTTACTATAGTTCATTAATCGAATTGAAGGATGCGAATATAGAGTCTGAAGAGGATATGGAAGTACCGTTTTCAAAACAAGAAATTGTCTGACTATTAACGCACGATTAGAAATCTAGATAGAGGCTATTCCCCACGTAAAACTAAAACTCAAAACCAAGGGAGTGCAACGGATCATTTTAGATTTCGAGATATTGCAATCGATACGGCAAGTGAAAAGGTACTCTTAGAATCTCAGAGTGTTTATCATTTAATACGAATTGTATTCAAGTGCAATTATAACATAGTAAGCAGTGACATCTTACTTTAAATTTTCTGGTTAAAGTACATATGTCAATGTAAGCGGTGTTAGTTCAGAAACAATGATGTTTCTACTACTACGTATATAGTACGCATATAATATGTATTGTTATTTAAAAAAATTTATTTAAACAGCTTTTTATAATAGCGAGAGCTTAAATTTTTATTTTAGTTATAATACTTTGAATTTGTAAGTTTTGCGCAAAGATCTGTACATCTCAAGAGAAAGGAGAACGAAAAAGAGGATTCTATAATTATTAACGCAATTTTATATAAATAATATATGTTCTTAATAATTAATAAGCTATTATGTATATTAAGTAGAGCTGTTAAAAGTATTATATCGTATAGAAAACATTGCGGTTATATTAGGTCGTCCCATAAGTTCTTTCCGGTTTTTACTTTTACTACTTAGAATTATATGTCGAATAAACCTTGAAATATTAAGAAAAAATGTAATCGCCCTTTTGTTATTCTATTTCTTCCTATTCCGTTGGTAAATACGTTAATCATCGACATAGTTTATAAAATGCGACGAAGAATGTAAATATCACCGCGAAAAATCTTATGGGACAACCTAATAATTTATGATCCATCTTGCTTTATCTATTGTAACGGAAGCTTTAATGCACTTAGATAACTTCGTTATAAGATATAATTCACATTACATATTTGTATCTAATAATAAAAGTTTGTGAACAATTTATTTATTCTGTAATTTCACGTTATTGTGTTAATGAAATAGTTATGTTTAACATGAATGATTTGTGTCCTAAAGAAAGCTTATAATTCGAAACCTAGAATTATAATCTTTCTTCAGATATAATTAAATATACTGTGTACTTTCTTATATTAGATTATTTGTTTTGATTTTCTATATGTAAATATTGTAAATAGACTATTAATTTAAAATTTCCAATGCATGTAATATTTTCATTGATTATAAATTTCGAGAAGCTCCATATGACGTAAAGGGTAATATCAGAATTAAAGAATTTAAAAATAATTGTAGGAAGATAAGAAAAATCATCAAATTTGAACAAAATATAATGTGCTGACACAAAAAAAAAAAAACGAAATGTATGTTAGAACTCTAATTTATAAGTTGTTAACTAAGAATATTTTTTTTAAATTTCATCAATTATATGCATAATAAACTATATATTTAAGTAATAATTGTATATTTAATTAATGGCTATAGTTAACTAAGGAAACGGTATTCTTATGGTTGTGAATTAATATGTTCCTATAATACGTATTTTCATAATATTTAACCCTAAAACGATAAAAATAAAATTCACCTTTAGCTGATTGTATACACGAGTTCTGTTTTCTTTGTTCTATATTCTATATAATATTACAAATAATTATTATATTCTTTGCGTAAATATTGTAATTCTTGCCAGTGAAATGATTATGATATAAGTGTTTATAAGGATTAAAGTTAATCAATCAAAGTTAAAGAATATTTAATAAATTTGTTTTCCTCAAATCGCAAAACGCAAATTAAAAATAAGGTTGATATCATAACATATTAGATACTAAATAAAATTATAAATTATATTTTTTTTAATTTTCATGTATATGCGCAAGAAATGTGACACACTTAATTACAGGTTAAATCTTTAGTTCTAGATATAAATAATGAGATACATATGCAGGTATAAAAGTTTCTGATAAAAAAACAATAATTACATTTCAAAATTTCAAGCTTTAATCGACATGTTTATACTTAATTATTAATGGTTGCTTAGATATAAGATAGTTTGAATAATGTGTATAATGAAAAAATTATGATTCCATGTTTATCTAAATATATCCATATACAATCTTTTTTTTAATGGTTACTATATTATTCTTAAATAGACATTTCTAATAAAAGAAACACTAATTTTGTCATATATTTCTGAACAAATTGTTGTATTTTCTCTTTATCTGAAACAATTACTTATTAATTCAGATTTAATAATATGATTTAAAAATTTTTTGAAATTATACTTTACCAAATATTTTTTGAGCAACATTTTTCACTATATATTAAAATCATTAAGGCTGAAACAGTTACAATCTTGTCAAAAATGTATGAAATTATATTTATAAGATATATTACTCACTCATGATCGTACTTTGATAAAGCAATGCCATCTAAATTATTACTAGATTTAGTTTGAGACAATTCAAATTGAGATATCCTTGATTGAACAATATTTTTGTCTTTACATACATCGCATCTATCCTTGCATAATGGTGGACTATTTCCATAAAATATTTAGAAAATACCGCATGTCTACATCTATGGAATGTATTAAACATATATTTATCAAAAGAAATATTTATAAATCATATAAGAATTCTTACTTCGTTTCCAGACAATATGAAACAATTTTTTTCAAATTTTCCCATCTTAATTTCACAAGGTCTGAATCTTTTTTCGTTATTTCTTTTTTAATAAGAAATGCAATAGGTGCATATTCTTCATTACTAAAATAAATTCTACAAAATGCTGGTTGACAAATAGTAATTTAATCTTTGGAGAATTGGATATCAAATCTCTCATTATTGAATTTCTTTCCTTAATTGCTGTGGTTGAGTTCAATGAGCCAGCATTAATTTTTTTACTAATAAAAAAGTCTACTTGATTCTATAATAATAAATTAATATTATATAATATATTTATATTTTCTATGTATATATTTGCTAATATTTTAATATAGGTATATATACATAATTTCATTAGAGCTAACAATGGAGAAGAAATAATTGTAACTTTATCTTCTTTCATTAAAGCTGGTAATTGAAAACATACTTTCATTAGAGATAACAATGGAGAAAAAACAATTGTAACTTTATCTTCTTTCATTAAAGCTGGTAATTAAAAACGAAGTAATTTTCCAGAGCCAGTTGGCATACATACAAATACATCTTATTGACCTAGAAATATTTAATATTAATTTATCTAGAAATACTAAAAGTAAGAAAGACTTTTCAGTGTATACAAAGAAATAAATAAACTACATATTTATTTTATGCGAATGACATGCGACTGACATACGAATACCAACATTTATATAAGGCAGGGGTTGCTCTTTTTTGTATATCACTTTTAAAGTCATCATAACCAAATACAGTCTTCAAAACTGTTGATAGTATTTTATCTTAGAATACATTAAATTCTTTAATTATGAAAGTATAAAATCGCAATTATTATTATACTTGTAGTTCGCAAACTGCTTAACACACTACTTATACGAACCGTGCTACAATGATAAAAGCCCGCCATCATTGTTTTGGCAAATATTTTGTAAATACCGAGATAATAAAAAGTTACTATTTATATTAGTGAAAGTAACTAAAATATTGTATCGAAATTTTCTAAAAATTTTTCTAAAGAGAACAAAGTATCGTCTCAAAATATTGAATCTATTATTTTCAAATTAAACGTGTATTTGGCATAATATATATTATATATAAATTGTCAAAATTATTAATATATGCAAAATAATGCCGGTAACCTCAAAATAATATTTAAGATAATCTTGACAAGACTTTATTTATAAAATATTCAGTTTGCAGTTATCTAATCTCTCTTTAGTCACGTTGTCTTATTTTCAATATGAACGAAGATATATGTTGAATTTAAATGGCACACGTTATACACACGTGGAATGAATTAGAAAACAGAATTAGAAAGCACGATATAACAAATAGGAATCAATTAATAACTATTATTTTGCAAGAATGAAACAATATAGAGCCGGATTTTACATTGAAAATTGGTGACGTCAATGCCGAAACGATCGATGGAAATTATTCTGAAGAAAGGAGGATTAACCAAACATTAATTGTTAATTTCAAGACATAAAAGGTGCAATAACAACTTCACTTTTCTAAATTTAACCTTATATTATTTCTAGCGTATATATTATATATATACTCATGTAGGAAGGTATTCAAATACCTGTGACGTTTAATAAGTGAAATAGAAATATACATTAGTACATATACAAAAAGTGTGGAGGTTGTTTTACGAGCACGAGACAGTGAGATATGAGTGTGAATGCATATAATTGAATTAACGATAACATAAATATATTTAATTTCTCGTTGCTTATAAGAAGCCGTTGAACTAAATGCTGAACTTATATCTTACAGCTAATATTTTAGACCTTAGCTGACTGTCATCTCATAAAATTCCTTGTCTCACGGTTATTGGCTTTAGTTGATTACTGCTTGAATACGAATTGGTTAATCAATTTGTTGTCATGAAGTAAGATTCGTTGATTCGCTCAGAATTATATACATCTGGAAGACGAGATTCATTGACATCAATATATTGATTTATCTTTTTTACCTGTATTCTTGATATTCCAAAATTGTGTTGCTTTATGATACAACTATGTTTTGAAATGTGTCTTATCTCTTACTTATTTTCGTTATCGGCTGTTAGAAATAATTCGTCGATTTGGATCTTCCTTAGGTGAAACTCGATTAAAATTTGAATCTTTATAATTTTATTGGTAAATACATCGACAAATATCGCGACAAAAGAAGAACAAATACCAAGTTTCAAAAGCATCAATTTAACTGAGTGTCAAATATTTTGTGTCAGACCCCATGTTTGAACTAGCGGAAGACGAAGTCGAAGTGGTAATAGGAATTCACGGAGAGACTGGGTACGAAAAAATGAAATTGAAATTCTCGAGCGAAATAATTTCATTCATGCCGGAACATGTATGTAAGGCCTTATGTTTGCCGAATGGATACTGAGTTACAGATATTATTAACCTGTTTGGGGCCTTGAACTTGTTGGAACAAGGGACTGCTGTGCACGATGTGGTCAAGTAACTACATAAGTAACTATCAAAATCATTAATCAAGTGTTTTTCTTAAACTACTATTTAAAACGAACAGAAAGATGTTCATCAACAAGATGTATGATAAGTATCCGTGATTCCGAAGATTTGCATGAACATGATATTTATGTCAAACACATGAAAAATGTTTGGCCATAAATAGAATTGCGAACGAAAAATATTGACAAGAAAAAATAAAGAAAATTGTCGAAGCCTGAGGATATATGCGGCATACATAGCTATACATTACGCAACCATTTCTACTGCATAAATTCATTCTAAACTGTAGAAATTGTTTATAGCTTAGAAATTACACGACTTGTAAAAAAGTTTATGGACAAAATTTATTTCTTAAAAGTAATTAATCGCGTAATAATGATTAGTAAATTTTTACGAACGATCGAATAGAAATTATAAACAAGAATTTCTATTTTTGTAATTTTTTATTTTTCGAGGAATCATAATTAGTGGTTGAAATTAGAAACAACATAAATAATACCTGTTTTTAATACAAGGTAAAGGCTTGTGATGCTGCATCATATTCGTTGGTATTAGAACTCGTTGCGAAAAGCAATGTCCTTCCAACGTCCAATAAAAAACAATACGTCCAACTATCGAATAATTTCCTAACGAGTTTTCGTTGAATACGTTGAATAATGCGCCTATAATGTTTCACTGCTAACACATATTTTGTATACTATAAGAAATATTATCTAATAAATAACTACAACATATTCTTATTATAATCTTTTCTCTTAATATAACTATCAAAGTTTTCTAATGCCTTTTCGCCTAATATATGAGATAATGTAGAAGTGTTTGACTTCTTATGTTTCATTTCCTACATTCAGCAAAGGTATTATCAATAAGAATTATTATTCCTGGAGACAAAACTCGTTTACGAATTGTTTTACGCATAGGAATTTGTTACACTATAGAGCATGATTCTATTATAAGAAACAACTCGACTGACGTGGAAGTTATATCTTTAAAAAGCAAAATCTTCGTTCCCTTTCTACCATGAATACGTGAACTCATCGTTCAGTAACGTAAATGGATCGTATGTATGAAGTTTTGGAATTTTAATGAAATTGTTACATCTCTGTATATCAATCGCTTATTATAAATACCTTAACATGCTGATTAGTCGATGCACTGTCTTGTAATGTATTGGGTTGGCAACTAAGTGATTGCGTATTTTGTCGATACATGAACTTTACACATTCTTTTGTTCTGTTAACGTGGTCAAAGCATTTAGCTTACATTTTTTCTAATTGTTTGGACTTCTACCATTAATTTAGTAAAAAAATTATACCGATTAGTGCTTTATTTTATTTTTATCTCAATTTAAAAATGAAAGAACAGGACGTGTACTTCAGACATATTTCATTGTATTACATTTGAAAAGGCAAAAACGCATCGCAAGTACATAAGATGTTGTGTCGTATATGGAAATGAAGCCTCGAAAGAAAGACAGTGTCAAAATTAGTTTGCCAGATTTCGTTCTGGTGATTTTTCACTGAATAATGCTCAACGATCTGGCCGTCCAGTTGAAGTTGAAGTCCAGTATCACAACAGGTGATATTGCGGGGAAGCTCGATTTATCGCATACATGCACCGAAAAAAAAATTAGAAATGCTTATTTATGTCAAGAAACTCGATTCGTGGATCCATTACCAACTTAAGGAAATTCATTTGACGCAAAGCATTAGCATCTGCGAATCGCTTCTGAAACACAACAAAATTGATCTATTTTTAAAAAGCTAATCACTGGTGACGAAAAGTGAATAGTTTGTAAGAACGCTAATCGGAAGAGATCATGGGTGATGCAAGATGAACCAGCCCAAACGACACCAGAAGCAGAGATTCACCAAAAAAAGATTATGTTATCAGTCTGATGGGATTATAAAGGAATTTTGTACATTGATCTTATGCCACAAAACCAAACGATCAATTCAAACGTGTACGTTCAACAACTCGCCAAACTGAGCGAGGCAATTCGAGAAGAGCGGCCGGTATTGTCAAATCGTAAGGGTGTCATTTTCCACCATGATAATGCAAAGCCCCACACGTCTTTGGTCACTCGTCAAAAATTATTGGAATTGGGTAGGGACATTTTGTCACATCCACTGTATAGCCCTGATCTTGCGCCTTCAGATTACCATTCGTTTCGTTCCATGCAGAACTTCTTAAATGGTAAAATTTTTAGTAACGCTGATGATGTCAGATCACGTTTAATTTTTTGATATAAAAATTAGAAATTTAACGAACGTGGAATTTTGACACTGCCAGAACGAAGGCAAAAGGTCATAGACAAGAACGAATAGTATCTAATTGAATAAAGTTACAGTTTTAAACAAAAATTTTGAATTTTCCTTCTTATTTGAAATCCGCAATCACTTAGTTGTCAACCCAATATATACTGAGTTTCAGTCTTTTTAGTATTAAACTCGCTCCAAGATCACTGTTCAAACACACGAATATCTATTACTAAAACCGTACAACAAAAACGATAAAAAAATCATTCGAGATATAAAACCGGCAATTCTCAATTCTCCATTGTACAAAGGTTAATAATTGAAATGCTTTCAACACGTAACATATCAGCGTGATGAAAAATTCGCGAAAGTGTAAATTGAGATAGAAAATTCGTTAGCGTGAAAATTCCAATGCTGTTACCGTGCATACTCGCATATTTTACTGTTTAACGTCCGATGGAACGTTATGAAAGTTTTTTCATTACGTCCTTTTATTCCGCACGGCTATTTTGCATATATTAACCCCTTCCCGTGCCATTTACCTCGACGAAACTCGGGCCCAAGCGGTAGGCATCGACGCGCGCTAAACAGACCAGACTGATGTTTATAAACAGTCGCAATACGGAACAGAAATGTAGATGCCCACGATACATGTGTTATAGTCAATTTTACGCGACACTGCTGTTGCGGAAGTAAACTCTAATTCTTTTACTTTTATAAATTTTATAGATATCATAAATTTATTATATTTAGTATATAATAGTGTAGTATGTATTAGTTGTATATATATTATTGTAGAAAATATACAACAGTTTCAAAATTTCATTGCATGAATAAACAATGCGTCAAGAAGCGTCTTCAAATGTAGTTTGGTCCTCTCAGAAATGTATCGACACTACGCCTAAAAGAAAATAGCATATTATTTTAAAAAAATGTAATCATAAAACCGAATGAATATCTAAAAAGAAAGGTACTGATAGGAACTAACATTCAGTCACGATCGTAATGGGCAAAAAATCAGTCCGCGAGCTCGGCTTGTTATGTTTACGTTTGGCCCAAGTATCTCTTCGCGACTCAGACTCGCGATATTTATGTTTGGCCCAAGTATCTCTTCGCGAGTCAGACTCGCGATGTTTATGTTTGGCCCAAGTAACTGTTCGCGAGTCTGACTCGCGACATTCATGTTTGGGCAAAAATCTTCATCGCGAGTCTGACTCGCTAAAGTACGGGAAGGGGTTAAAATCCGGGAAATTTCCGAAGTCGTCGCGATATTTCCCGGGTATTACGGCATATAGCGTGAAAAATACGTTTCATTGGTTATTCTCTTTGGAAAGTTCCCCGGATAATTTATCGACAGGGTATCAAGTAGAACGGAGCTTAATTTATCACGCGAGTAATAATCGTAAAAAATCGTAACGGAGCCGCGCTCGAATTCATGTGCTAGTTGCAGAAAATGACAGGTTACATGGAAAACTTCGTTCGATAATCAAAAGAATCTAGTGGCCCGAGATCAAGAAATCATATTTATAAAGATTAGTAAGCAAGTGAAACATTGTAAAAGTAATGTTACAAATAGTACAAGTATACCTTTCTTTAATTTTTAAGGTATTTCGGTATTTTGATTTTCTAAAAGCTTTGGAATACGCAACGCAGCACTGATTTTTCCTAGAATAATTATTCTTCGTTTTCATTTCGAATAGTTAAGAAAAAGTGGTTCTAGACGATTAGCATTGTCAGCCCGTGCGACAGATGCGGATGTCGCTCTACTTTCAAACGGAAGGGCTCTTGGTAATCTGGAATACCTCAGTTTGGCCTTTACCTCGGTCACCTCTGCCTGTGCCGAAAAGTTATTCAAGTTACCGGCTTTGTGAAATTTGAACTTGTGGGGAACGCAATTCGGCGACGCTGGCCTGCAAATGATTAACTGCAGGTTCTGAATCTCTGTGAAGCCCCGGTTTCTGATAAATTAATTTCTACCTTGACCTGTAAGTATCAGATGTTAGGAAAATCATCAGTTCATCCAACGATATAGTTGTATCCAAGGAAGATGTACTTTGCTAGATTAAAAATTAATCTTTAAAAATCCTCTAAACAATGTTAAAAATCGACTTAAAAGGACAAGTAGAATATATGCCTCCGAAAAATTTGTGATCTAGATATTTGTTGTAATTTAGTTTTTATTTATGTAGTATGTTGTTGTTAAAAAAGAATTTATTTTGAAAAATACGAGGATTAATATAATTTTTAATTTTCAGATTAATTTGAAAAATATTATGCTTCTATTTATCATATGACATTTCCCGTAAAAATAATATATAACACTAAGTGCAGATGTGCATTCAGAGATACATTAAAGAAATTTTTTTTTTTTCGTGGGGAAATCTAGTCTCATCCTCCTAGACAGTCAGGCCCCCACCTGACTACCTGCGACTCGCCCTGGCGGCTGACTGTCCAAGGACCGGAGACTGTCCCGCCTTTCCTGCCGCAAGGGCTACGGTCACCGGCTTTAGTTGCTGGCCGGCTTGGCAGCGACGGCGAGTCTTCTTCTGGCTATTCGCCGCCGCGATCCTCCTACGCGGGTCGCGTAAAGGGCTTCACGTACCCGCTTCTTCTGTTGGATTATCTCTTCGCAGAAGATGGCCATCGCGTTCCATGACCTCTCGTCTTCCACCATTACAGGGATGCGTGTGCTGGGTTGTGTCCAGCTTGGCTCCGCAGTGGTAGCACCCTGAGGATTCCTCACGTCCTATCTTATGAAGATACTCACCGAAACAGCCGTGTCCGGTGAGCACCTGTGTGAGGCGGAACGTTTTCTTTCCATCGCTCTTCATTCAGGCATCGAAGACGGGGACTATTGTCCCTACTACTCTGGGGTGCCCGCTACCTGGTTTTTTGCAGGCGGGCGCGCCACGCGGCGAGGATCATCCGCTTCATCTTCTTCTCCTCGGCCGCTTCCTCACTCGTTGGCGGATTGTCGCGGCTTTTCCGACGCTCGTAGTCTCGGGCCTCCTCAGCCGCCAAAAGATCCAGCGCAGGGAGACCCGCCAGCGTCGCGGCTGCCTCTGCATTAAGGGATGCATTCAGGATACATTAAGGGGTTAAATATTTATATACTATACATGTAGAGCTAATATACTGTCTTCTTCTAATTTTTAAATTATTCCCGATGTTCACCTAATTTTCTAATTTACAGCATTAACGAGCTTAACAGAGCTAATCTTGAACAGCACCAAACTGTCAGTTCAGACGCTAGAGTCCCTAAAGAAGTGCTTGCCAGCTTTAGAAGAATGCGATATAAGATGCACGGATGCTTAGTGGCCAGCTGATCTTTCGACGTACGTTCACTCGACCAGACCCAAGTTCAAGGAAAGGAAAGAAAGATTTACAGATTAAAGGGGAAAAGGAAAGATTCAAGTGATAAAATATTTGACGAGTCAACGAAGTAATTCGAAGCATGCTGCATACTATTCCATCGACGAAACGATAAAAGCTATTTAGAGGTAAAAGATGATAATATACTATCATACTATACTATACTATACTATGATATTAAGAGTCTGGATACTTCAAGTCCCAACAGGGGCGACCCTTTTCTGTTTCACGAACGAGAGATATTTACAAGTCGCTGTTAAGATTGACTAAAAGCAAAGCACGTGACTAGGACCACAATAAAAGGCACAATAAAAGTCTAAATTTAGAGGGTTTGAACGAAATAAAACTTCCACAAAATGTGTCGTAAACTGCCCAAGAACCGTTATTTCGATTTTTAAAAAAATAAAAGGAAATAAAAATCGAGACGTTCAAGGACACGCTTCGAAATTAGAATAGCTGAGAGCGGAAATCATGCCATACAACCATAGCGACTCTATATATAGTTGATCCATATGGGATAAGTACGTCTCCAAGTGCCTTGTCTTTTTCGTCAATCCTATGTGTTTAAATGATTTAATTTCACCTTATAATTTCGAATTTAAAGACAGATATAATTTATTGATATAGTAATGATTAATAGGGTATAGAGTGTTAATTCATTTGACGGTTAATCTATTTTAATTTTCGTCGTGTGATGTTATTGTTTTATAATAGGCACTTCTTAAAGTCAATCTATTAGAATTGTTCCTTTCGACATATTAAATTCGTTTCATTTTGTTTCTTGTAAATATTATTTAACGAACTCGTTACTCTTGAAAGACGTTTCTTCAAATGTGATCAAATAGTTAAGTAAACGTTAATGGTAGAAGTCCAAACAATGAGAAAAAATGTAGGCTGGATGCTTTGACCACGTTAACAAAACAAAAGAAAGTTTAAAGTCCATCTATCTACAAAATTCGCATTCAGTTAGTTGCCAACCTAATATATACGAACAATGAATTTCACTAATATATATTGTTAGTACGATGATAATAGAATGTATTTTTGGAAACTAGTTAACACGAGATTTACCGATCTCTGCTTGCTAATAATAGTTAAGAAATTAAATAGTTATTTAAAAATTATTGTATATTTTTTTATTTTTTTGATATCGATTTTTGATATCAACCAAAAGTAACACAATATTAGGAATTATTAAGAATTTACTGTTAGTTAGAAAAGACGGTATTTTAAATTTTTATTAATAAAAAATAAATAAAAAACCTCTACGAAACTGTGAAAATTATTTATACTACATATCAAATCCTCTGATATTATAAGAAAATTAATTTTAGTTAGTTTTAGATACTCTAGATACTTTTAGATTCTGTCCAAACTTCGATCTAAATCAAACTTGTGATACTTTAAGTTTATATAATTACTTATAGTAAACAATCTGCTTACGATGTGTGTGACGTTGATCTGGATTATACACGTAAGGATAATTGTCAACGAAATTCGGTACACCAACGTTATCGATATGATTATCGCATTCATTTCCTATACCATCTCTGTTATCGTCATTTTGTCCCGGATTCGTTATATCAGAACAGTTGTCTCTTCGTCTTGCATCGTCTTGCACACCATCTTTGTCCCTATAATTGTCATTGTCGCAAGCATCTCCTCCCCATCGCCATCTTGATCCAACTGGTCTGGATTGAAATTAAAGGAACAGTTGTCGTAGGCATTACCAATTCGAACCATGTCTACGTCATTTTGATCTGGACTTTTCGATTTTGAGCAATTGTCCTGATGATTCGGAATACCTATAAAATTCAAACATCTTTAATTATACATCTACTTTTTCTATACATCGATAAACGTTTGATTTTTTTTAAAGGAATTACGAACTATTCTCGATACCTTCAGGATCTTTGATGTAAAGAATTTAATTTCGTGAAAAAGAATGAAAAATTAAAAACAATTTGAACGTATCTCCTCATTTATAAGTTAATACAATTAAATTCTTCGAAACTGAAAACTCAATTGAATAAAGAAATTTTCGACATTCTCTAAATCCTTACCGTCGTTATCGATGTCGTCGTCGCAAGCATCACCGATGCCACCGTCATCGGTGTCCTGCTGTTTCGGGTTTCTTACTAGAGGGCAATTGTGACCAACGTCACCGATTGAATAGGGACCGTCTCGATCACTGCCCACCTGACGAGATTCGAGATCAGAGGGCAGTTAGCCGAAGAATTCAAGACGTCATCGTTATCGGCGTCCGGATCACACGCGTCACCCATGCCATCTCTATCCGCATCCTTTTGGCCACTGTTCGGTATCAATGGACAGTTGTCCATGCGACAACGTCGATCATGGCAGCGACTTTTTTCAGAAATTCCATCGCTGTCCCTATCCAGACCACAAGTCTGCCCGTCTCCCGCCTATCCGATGCGATACTAGAAATTATTGGAATTATAGTCTTTGCGTTTTAATGGTTTCTGATATACGGTGTATATACTCTATATTACGAGAAAATTCATTTAATCATATACAGATTTTTCTTTTAAAAAAATAGTACGAAATAAAAAAAAGTCAGATGCGTAATATCGAAAAGTTAAAGAAACAAGAATGATCAAAGCAGGCTTGTGATCTTATTCTACGCGAGTATTCGTTGGTCTCGATGCAAATACAATATGCGTTTTCGTCGCAAACAGTTATTAAATCTGGACAGACACTGTGTCTAAGGTGACAGCCAACTGTTTGATTTCCTTTGAAACCCGCTCTACAAGCACCACATCTGAACGAACCTTGAAACGACAAAAAATGTGTTTTATTCTAATTAATATATAATTATATAATACATTTGTCGTAATTAATCATCATATACATATATTATCTATAAATTATAGATAATATTTATTTTGCATTTAAAACAGCATTAGTGTTTACAAATTACTTCCATGTTAATGCATTCCATATACGGATCGCAGCCTCCAATGTTATTTTCGCATTCGTTTATATCTTGGTAGAATTGCATACGGGTTCTTGCGAATTTCACACCAATTCCTTCAACTGTTACCACAGTGTATCCTGCTGGACACGATTCGCATCTAAACCCTGGATGCAGATTACATCGTACTCCGGGATGGCAAGGTTGCGCTAACTTGCAATCGTTTATGTCATAACACGTGGTACCATTACGAGAGAATCCGTTGGGACAAGATCCGCATCCAAAAATTAATTGTCTAATTAATAAAACTTTATTCTATTTGAAATTCGTTTCGGGACGATTAGGGATCAGATTGGATCGGGTCGGGTCCGGGCCCGAAACTTATAAGCGTCACGAATGTCTACGACAGTATTTTCGCATCTGGGTGTTTAGGTGAAAAATTTGTGAGAAAGAATAGGAGATCGTCATACTTATATCGTATAACGAAATTTTTTGATATCACCTTCAAATAACAGATCTTACCATCGCGTATCCAAAATTTTTGAGACCCGACTTCAATTTCGAATACTTAATTTTACCTTTGGTACCTGATTTCACTTTCAGATATCCAACTTTACTTTCCGACTTAATCTTCAGGATTAGCATTCCGGATTAAATTTCAATTTCGAATACTTGATTTTACCTTTGGTACCTGATTTTATTTTCAGATACCCAACTGTTCCGATTTAACCTTCGGGTACATAAAGCATCCAGGACCAGATTTCAATTTCAAATACTTGATTTTACCTTCAGGTATGTGAGATACCCAGGCTCAATTTCAATTTTGACCACTCGAAATGTTCAGGATCCGATTTCAATTGCGAATATCCGATTTTAATTTCAAATATCCGAACCTGAAAAGGTACCCAATCCGAATCGGACCCGAAATTTTCAGTTCCCGAACGCCTCTGGCATAAATACAATAATTTGAGATGTGTCACTAATATTTATACGGAGTTAATTTGACATCGCGTTGAAAGTTAACGTGTGAAGTAATTTTTCCTAATTACTATTACCTAAAATACGGTGGATGAAGTACTGGCTCATATTGCACTTCCAAGTAATAAGAATGCGGCTCGCAGCCATTCCTACGACGTTCACAGTGCTGACCATCACCTACGTGACCGCTGGGACATTTTCCATAACTGAAAAGTATTTATGCTATTAAAAGCAGTAAAATATGTATGAATATAAGATAGAAGATAAGATTTATTGGCTACGAACATAAAAACGGGGAAAGTAGTTTCGTGATAGAACGATTTTCTAAAATCTATAAGTTATTAGGATTTAAATTAGGAAAAATAACAAGAATTTATCACATTTTGAGTAATGAATAAATACTAATTCATATGACATTTTTAATTATATGAGCGTAATTGAATTTGAATAGATAATGATACTAGGTGATAGAAATTTTGCTATTGATTTTGGAATTTTATTTAAAATACATCAAATTAAGAACGAGTGATAAATAATTTACTTTTCTTAGTATGTGAATATATGAAGTTTTCCTTTTGCATAGAGAATAAAAAAATTATTATAATAAAATTACTATAAAGAAAATTATTACAAAAACATATGACATATCTATAATATTTAACATAGAAGAACAAGTTCCGTGTTACTGAAGTTAATAAACTTTATTCACTCAAAATTCGACGTTCCTTTATATTTTGTAAAGAAAGAAGAATTTTGACTAAGATTTTCGAAACGCCTTCACTATACATTTTTATATAAAAAATTTCTTTGTGTTTCCGAAGGAATAAATAATTATAACGTTTTAATAGAAACTTATGAATAAATATCGAACATAGTAATGAATTTTTCTTTGTTAAATACAAAAGCTAATCGCGTGTAATGTATACTTGTACAATATTTATTCCTTCAAAAAAAAATACAACATTTAAATAATAATGATATTAAGTATTACTGAAAAGTAATATAATAATATAACAATAACAATAATGTTAATATATTCAATATTAATAAATATCATCATCAATGACAATGAATATAATATATAATATAATATACATCGACTCTAACCTCGAATTTCCCGAAAAATTCCGCGTCCCGGAAAGGGGTCGAAGGGAATCGCGACGATGAGGAAACCGGCGAGACAGCGGCGCGAGGATGAAATCGGCTGAAACGTGGAAATCTTCGGGAGGATGATAAGTGGCGAAGGGACGAAACAAAACAGAGGAGTCGGAACGATGACCAGAAGTAAAAAGGGTGGGAAAAATATAACACAAGAGAAACAGAGACGGGATGAGAGAGAGAGAGGTAGAACCACGGAGGAACGGGGAAATAAATTGGATTACAATATTCTCGACAAACGGTCGGCTGCAAAGAAACGTAGAAAGGAAACTGAAGGTAAATAATGGAGCTGAAAAAGGACGGAGAGGCGCGGGCGAAATGGAAGAAAGCAGAGAAGAGAGAGAGATAGAAGGTAAGCGTGACGCGAGAGGAGGGTGGGTTAGAGAGGCGTACACGTACGTTTAAACAGGGGAAACGAAATGTGCGCGTGGCGGCGGCGGACAGAGAGAAAAAGAATAACCGTAACGAACTTGATGCAATAAGAATCGCAAGGTAACGGGCCCGCCGGTATTATTTCGGTAGCGAAGTCAATTTGCAATCAGCGATGCAGCCGTTCTCCCTTCGTTTCCGCCGGAACGGGTATAGTCCGTATTTACTATAATGCGATAAGAGGTGAGCGGTATCGTACATTTAAATGACACCGGCCCGCGTTCTCTGTTTCCTTTCCTTATTTCCGCTGCGCCCGCCCGTGCCCGAGCTCTTTCTTAATCCGACGCGAGTATCTGCTTCGTTGGCTGCTACGATAAAAATGACGATAGCTTGCTAGATTACGTAACCCTGCGAATGTACGGGGAACGTTCGTGGGTCTGACAAGCTCGTTACATCGTTCGGACTTAATCGTTCGTGGTTTTCTTCCTTCCTCCGTTTCCGATCATTTCGGATAAGCTTCTGTTTATAATGGACATTTTACCTTTCTCTTTTTTCAGGTGTAGAGAAAAATATAAAAAACCGATGCACAAAGAAGGAATAATCTAGAACATCTTATTCATTATTTTTAGTAACGTAACAGTCTTATAGCGAGCTACGACAACAAATAACAAAAAAAGAAAGAAATGAAAGTGACGAATCCCTCTCTCATGTCGCGACCTTTCAAGACAACATTAGGTCAAAATCGGTACATTCAGACATCAAAGAAAAGGTAATCTAATCGATCGTTGGTTTTATTGCAAGCAGAGAGACACGTTGGTTCGTGGACCAATCATCTTGACCGAAGAATTAGGCAGATTTTAATACTATCAGAGTGTCAGAAACTTTACACCGAATGTTAGTCGTTTATCCTCGTGTATAACATAGTTTCACGAAACTAGTCTGGACTAGTTTGCACCTTGGGTTTCCCTGACAGCTACCTCCTACGTGTGTTAGGTGTATCGGTACGATCACTTATCTCTTTCCCGATATCGAAAGTTGAATAAGCGGCAGAAATCTGGGTCGCCTCGATACTCTTTCAATTCGTAATCAGGCCAGCGGTCAATCGCATAATTGCGTTAAGGTACAAGGATGCTTCACTGGAAATGAAAGAGTTCGTATTCGCGATCTTCTTCCTTTGGGAGAATCCAAATTTTTCTTATAAATAAGGAAAAATTTTGATCGAATTACGCCTCGAGTACCGAATTATCTCCCGCTCGTTAAGTTTCACGCGCTGTTTCATCCGCATATCGCGTAATCGCAAGGAACCGCGTAGAACGGGGTGGAGAATATCGCCGGAGCGGAGTGACGCTTAAATAAAGCACGTGATCGCAAGGCGTGGAGGTAAATTGAAAGAGCGACCGAAAATAAATCGACAATGCAGAATGTTTAGAAATGGCCGCATGCATGGGAAATACAAGCGGCGTGTCCGTAAACGTGTTCGTTTAACAAGGGCAAAAATACGAGCATTGAATATAGAGGGAGATGTATAAAGTAGCGAGTGCCGAGAAGAAAAAGTCCACCGCCCGCCGTCGCGAATATTTAAATTCATAAATGCGGGTCCGCTCTTCGAACCGGGCTCACCTCGTCGGCAAAAACTCCGGCTCGATTTGCTCGAATCGCCGTGAAGAACCGCGAGCAACTGGACCATTTGGAAATAGGAAGACGAGTGGAGCTTCGATCGCGAAACTTTCTCCCATCTCCATCGATTCCACCTTCTCCAACTACGTATCGAACTTTTCAATTCAATTCATTCAACATTCGAAATCCTCGTGGTGCATCCTCGCGGCGGAAAAAGCGTCGGTCGGGCTCCTCCCGCATGGACATCTCATTATGGCATCGTAAAAACGCAATTTCCGGATGAATGCAATTTCGTTCATTCGGAACTTTCTCTCTGGACCAACAGCTGCGAGAGCCGAACGATGTTTCACGACGAGGGTCCCGCCATACCTACGCGGGGAACATTAATTAAATCGGCTGGCTGTCTGGCTGGCTGGATCTGGTGGCCAAGCGGAGGGGCGGCGTACACGCGGCTGGAGGGGGTTGGAAGCGCGCGGCATCCCTTTGGCAGCGCAGTCAGCTTCTATCGCAAATTAAAGTCCCAGCTCACACGGGCCGACACGAAAATAATTTCGCGCGCATAAGTTTCGCTCGCACCCCGAACCACGATTTTCATGTTAATTCGTTCGCGGTCTCTACTCACGTACGCCGTGGCGAATTATCATTCTTTGACGGACGGATTCGAATTGCGAATCGTCGGGGGAGACCGCCCCTTTGATCGTTGGCTCTTTGATCGTTCCGAATCGCGTTTTTTCCCCCGGCCCAGCTTCAACCGAGCTCTGATAGCACGGGATGTACAGAATGCACCGTGTTTTCGTGGGAGTCAATCGCGGAACTCTTGCATCCTGACTTGTGAGAATCACCGATTCGGACGAAATGATTATTCGCGAATTACATATTATTACGTCGAATATTCTATTTATTTAGATCAAATTAACTCAGAAGTTCGAAAAAGATCTTATATACCGAATCCGCGAGTAATTACAAATTAACCGAGTAGAAAGAGAATGAAGCAAAATGTTTCTAAACAGTAGGAAAGCCGAAGCGAGGAGCAGAGAGTGGAACGCGTGCGATTTAAAAACGGTTACAAATGAACCAGCCCAAAGGAACATGGAATTCTTCGGCTACGCGGAATCCCGGTAATCCTCTTAGCGCGAAGCACAAAACACCGTGGAAACTCCGGAACGTTATATCCGGAAGAGGAGAGGAGAGGCGAAAGCAGCGCGGGACAGGCGGCGATGGAAAAAGCGGACGCGCATCGGTAGGTCGGCGAACGACGTAGGCGAAATCGATAACACGGGAAGAAACGTCGGTGACATAGCCGATTTTATCGCGTACCCGATTAATACCCACGTGCTTCAGAGCGGTCGGAAAAACGTCCGTGCCAGCGTGCCGGCCAGCTCAATTTTTTCCCTCGATTCGCATTCCCGCCGCGTCCCGAGCCTCACGCTGTTTCTACTTTTTGCGTGTCGTGGCCGGTCCCCGGTCCGCACACTTAATCAACTCTCGTTACGGTCTAATGGCTTAATAGCGTGGTTAGCTTTGTTCGGGGGCCAGCGGGATCTCTCGTCTGTAGCCTAATTCGAATTTAAACCCTGCCACTTGCTTCGTCTGGCCGCCATTCTTCGCCGAGAATTACGCGGCAGTAGTTTTCGTAAACCTTAATTATTAATAACCACGCTTAATTATTTATCATTAGATTTACGGACATTTCTGAATACCTATCTTTATGGAGACCCGCCAGATTTACGGATAAAAAAAAAGCTACCTATTTTCTTAAAAAATAAAACCATGAGTTTAATTTAAAAACAATTACGATATTAAAAAACTTAATATAAGTTGATTAAATCTATTAATATTGTATAATTGGAGAAATTGACGGATCCCATAAATCTAGTGTTAAATATATTTAATTACACAGTCGGATACGCTATTTGCTTAAAGATCCTTAATTCACCTATGACAAATTCCTTGACACTGTATGCAGTAGCGAAAATATTCCCGAATATACTCAACGCAACAGCGAATTAAAATACCCACTCGGCGAGTATTTAAGATCTGACGTAATTTCATTGAGAAATACTCACCTCGACGCGCACACACGCTTGCAAATAACCGGAAATTTAACCATCGGCGCAAAAACCTCGCTACCAAACAATTAATACCCCGTTCCACCCGCGGCCGCAATATCCACCCAATTCGCCCTCTTTGTCCACATGCATGAAAATTCCAGCGAGCGCCAGGGTAAGGCACACGAGAATCCACAAAGCGGCGCAGGACGCATTAAGCGACATCATAAGCGGCAGGAAACGCGACCTCATAAGCGATCCTCGTTCGAAATTGATCGCGGCCGCCCGCCACCATTATCCGCTATCGCGTGGATCCCGCGATCGCGCGAGCGAGCGAGCAGGTGCTGGCGCCCCACGGTGAGTATCGGTATCCTCCGTGGCTCGAAATATCGCGGTAAATCCGGGGAAAATATGTATCGCGCGCGGTAGGGATCATCTGTTTTAGGCGGTAGGCATGCGGGCGGCATGTGCGGCTGCGGTCGACGCGCGCCTACGCGCTCGCTGCCGATTACACCGACCTACCCCCGGGTCCTGGCTGTCCTGGACCTGGCTGTCCAGGTCCTTTACCCCACGGTAAATACGGGACGCTGCGGCCGACCTGGTACCCCTTTCCAGGACCGTACTCGCGTCTTTCACTCCCCTGCACTCCACGGGTTTCGTGTCACGTTGGTGTTTGCAAACGCGCTGATTCCTGTTTTATTCTATTTTATTTCATTTTATTTTATTTTATTTCGTTTTGTTTTATTTTATTTCGTTTCGTTTGATTTCCGTCCTTTCTCTCGACAAAGCACCGGTGACAGTAAGAATTGTTGCACACAGCAGTGTCTGTTTAAGTGACGGATCAGCTGTGGCGGAATTTTTATTTTCGTCCGGTTAAACTGTAAATAACGTAATTTCTTATTTTACTGCCCGCGTTTCCAAGGTAAAATTAAACGATGACTTCCAAGGTCCACCGCTGCAGTTATAACAATTAGTAACCTGGTCGGTGGAAAAATAATGATTCAGAGAGGAGATGAATCAGAGCGAGAAATAGGCTGAACGAAATAGTGGGAATTGTTAATTTATTTACGAGAAATAATAAAAAGGATCTAAAGCGAACGTGTGAACGATATACGATGCAGCATTTGTCGCAGTGATTTGGATACCATTGTGCGTTAGTGTGTTGACGTTTTATGGTGTATGGTAATCAGTCTCGATGGTGCGATGGAAATTATGTGGTTGTAACGCAGTGCGTCACAGACCTGAAATGATGTATGATGTTTGAGGACTAATTTCGTGCTAATTTAGATATCGGTATATGTTAATTCGGTACGATATCGGTAATTTAGATACAGACGGACCAATTTGTGTCGATGAAAACGTTGTAACCTATGACGTTACACGTTAGTGGTGTGGTCGGAACTCCGTGTCGGGAAGATTATCCCGCGGCGTCGCATCGCGCATAGTTCCCATCGCGGGGGATTTATTTCGTGACGCGATAAAGCCGGATATAAACATCGGCTATAATTACGAGGAAAGATTCGACGTTCTGCTACGCGTAAAATCAATTCGAAGCTCGATGATGTCTCTGACGACATTCATGACCTCTTACTTTGCGATCTCGATACAGCGTGCCGCTGCTCCTTGACGTTACATCCTTTGCGTTTTAACGAGGTATGGCGAACGGAAAAAGGACGTATAGTCACTTCGCGACTAGCAATCGCCGTGATTACCTACGAGCTACACCGCTTCGAACCCGTTCGACCCACTTAAAATCGTTCCGAGCTTCCACTCCGCGGATCTCGAGTCTTTCCCGTATGAATGCCTGCTCCGTGGAACACTCGGGGCAAACAGTTATCCAGAGGAAACGCGACGGGACTGCGAACCGTGTCAAATCTCCGAACCTTCGCGATACGATCTGCGAGCGGAGAGAAATCGCGTCGAACCGCTGACCGGCCGGGAATAATCGAGCAACGCGAATAAATCGAGCGACCGAACGAACCGATACGTAGTAACGCATAAATAACCCAGTCGTTACGATACGGGAGTAGCTTGCCTCGTGATTGCGGCCCGTCTATTGATCTATGGATCGCTTTCTTTCGAGCTCACTCGCTTCCATTCGAGTTACTCGATTATTCCGCGCTGAATGCGAAAACCGAGTACTCGGATCTGTTCGCGCATTCGAATGCCAGTACTCGGTTCGGTTTTTCAAGCATTCCTGCGCCTCGAGTCGGGATACAGTGGCAATTGGCGAGCCCGAAAGTGGCGACACGGAACAACGGGGAAATCAATAATTCGCGAGCCAGGCGCATTTTGTTTCAACGTAATTAACGGCGCGCCATGCTGCCCCGCGCGGTTCCCGTTCGATTCCTTTCAACCACCGTCGGCTTCGCGCTGGACCATGCACCGGACCAAGGAAAAAGGGACCAGCTTCCGCGGACTGTGAGAGCGACATTTTTCATGCAGCTCGTTATTTTCAAATTAATCTGCCGGCCGTGCGGCGGAATTCGGCTCCGAGAGGGAAAGAATCCGCCTGAACGCGAAACAGTTCGAAGGGGTAGGAGAGAACACGGGTCCAGCGGCCAGCACGAGCTTTCATTTATGCTGCAATGCACGGAGAAACGTTTCCGGCTAATTTCGCGTCGCCTTCGCTCCCCCTGCGTTGATTTTCAGACCTCTCGATCTACTTTGCCAACCTACGCACGAACTTTCGAGCTTTGCGACGAATTACGAAATTACTTGAAAGAACGGAAATAAATAGAGAACAAGCTTTGAGAATACGTCTAATTCCACGAGAAAGCGAACTTCATTTAACAATTTCTTCATCTTTCTTCAAACGAAATCGTTTGAAAAGAAAGTTGTGTCAGAGTTCAAAGTGAACTTCCGTGCGTCTACATCGGATCCATACACGGACGTATGCCGCCAAGATGGCTGACCGAGGACCTAGGGACACCCGACTCGGACGTTTAACTGCCGGGACAAAATAGACCGAGAGTTCCGGCGACTATAAAAAGTAATCCGGAAGCATCTATCGGTAAATTTAGTTGGCGGGAAAGTGGTCTCCCGAGAGGGAAATCGCGGCGACCACGCGTGTGTAAAAACGACTCACGGTCATCGTAAACCCAAAACCAAGATAAGGACCAGATGACTAAGCCATTCCTTAGATTAGAAACATATATAAGATACTTCCGCATATAAGAAAGTCAGTCTCTGCTTTGCTACGAAACATACCGTTTTATTAAACCCCTCTCATTGCGCTTAACTAATAGAGTATTAAGGAATAAACTCATTTCGCGTCGGAAAACCTTTCGCGTTATTCTCTTTAAACAAAACAAATTATTCCCTAAATAATTACAATTCACGCATCCGTTCAACAGCACCTTTCCTAATTCCAACGACATATATTTTCCCGTGACAAAATTGGCGATCCTGCCAGGATCCAACGAGTGCACACCTTGAGGTGAAACAAGTGCGTCAGTGATCTACGGAACACCGCAGCTTGGGACTACGAGAGCCACAACCATCAAGGAACCACAAGGATCAAACAACTAAGGTAAAAATGGCATGTGCAAGCAAAGTCTCATCAGTACCCGACATCCATGCTTTGAGTAATACCGTTACGACCGTGTTATCTCACTTGGAGAGTATAACTAAACAATTAAAACGTCAAGAAGATGCTAACGCACGTCAAGAGAAGATATTAGCAAAAATTTCCGATCGTGTCCAGACGCAGGACGAAGCTATAAAGAAATTAGCAAGTGCTGTGAAATTGATCGACGCCGAAAGGCATGACCAAGCGATAGAACTCAAGAAACTTGGAAGCATGCTAGGCTTTGTTACGCTAACAGAAGACGGAAAGTCATCCATTAGAACACGAGCTACGACTGAACCAGGAACCAACGAAGACGAAGATAACGCGACCGAATTTCGCACCACCGTTGGAAGACAACCACATCAACCGACAGCTCCGCTTAAGGGACAACCTGTCAACTCTGAGCTAAGTATTAACACACTTAAACCATCCGAAGCACTGCGTACTGTTGAAACTCTTAACGGACGCAACGACATAGGAGTCGAAGAGTTTCTAAAGTCAGTGAGATTCGCTAGAAGCCGCACTAACGATCAAGAAACGCTCCTTCGCATGATTTTAACCGAACGTATTACCGATTTCGCGAAGCAAAGTATTAGATTCTGCCAAATACATGGTTACGAGGAACTCTACGAAGCCCTACGTACACAAGTCTCACTACCCTCAACCGTCAGTGGAAGCAGGAACAAAATGCAAACTATAAGACAAGGTATCTCCGAAAGCGTCCAATCTTACACCAACCGGTTCAGACAGGCGCTCAGTGAACTAGAATACGCCATACAGGCAAAACACAGAAACCCGGTAGCCAGAAGCATCGCTCTAGAAGAAGAAAACATCGAAGCCGTAAGATTATACACTCATAACCTAAAACGAGAAATTTCACAATATGTCATTCCAATGCGACTCAAAAGCTTAATCGAGGCACAACAAGAAGCAATAAACATGGAAGTATGGTGTATGGAATCGAGACCAATTCCGCAACGAACACCCTTCCAACAACCACGACCAAATTTCAAGCCACCTAACACCCCAACTCCTCGACCAGCACTCCAGCCTAAATCCACTCCTAATCTCCCCAAATGTGAGCACTGTGGCAAACTAGGTCACGATAAATCAAAATGTTTCCAACTCAAACTCAGAATTTTCCCAATCGTCAATTCGGAAAAAATGCCACCACGGATCAACAACATGGGAACAGTGGAAACCGGGACAACACCTCAAGATTCAGAATCAACTATAATCCCGGAGAACTACAGCACATTCGATGCAGATTCCCAGGAATGGTATGAACAGGAAGAATGTTACTGGACACAGGAGCAGCAACCAACATCATCAAACGAAGATTTATATCCAAACCAGGAAAATTAGAAATCCCACACATTATACAACTAGGAAATGACAAATACATATTAACCGAATTTATAGACATTCCAGTGTCAAATAAAATTCAGCATTTCCTAATAGTTCCCGATAACTTTCCCTTAGTTGAAGATGGAATCATTGGCCTACCATTTTTAAAACAATACAAATACTCCATAAACAATGATAAAATTCAAATTGAAAATAAAATTATTAATTTACAGACAACACCCGCAACGATCCAGGTCCCACCTGAAAGTCACAAAATTCATTGTTGCAAGATAGGCAAAGATGTCACTCGCGTATGTTTCATCAATACTGGTAAGCAAACTATCAATTCAATAGAACAAATCTCTGAAAACCCAGGAAATTTACATAGAATCCATAAATTACTCACAAAATTGCAACTTGATCATGTTGAAACCGCTTATTCTAACCCTATAAAGAAACTAATCTGTTCGTATCACGATGTCTTCTCTCTCGCATCAGATCCGCTACCTGCACGTCCTTAACACAACACTCCATACATCTAACAAACCCAAAACCTATCAACATCAAACCGTACAGACCTCCAGAATGTCACAAAACCGAAATACGCACTCAAACGAAAGAAATGTTAGAAAAGGGCATAATAGAAGAATCTGACTCACCATTTAACGCACCAGTTTGGGTAGTACCAAAGAAATTAGACGCATCGGGCAATCAAAAATGGCGCATTGTCATAGATTTTAGAAAACTCAACGAAGTAACAGACCAAGACGCGTACCCACTCCCAAACTCTGACGAAATATTGCAACACTTAGGCAACGCTAAATTCTTTTCCGCATTAGATCTCTCCTCTGGTTTTCACCAAATCCCCATGGACCCCAATTGCAAAAAATACACCGCCTTTTCTACTCCCGATGGACACTTCCACTACAATAGAATGCCCTTTGGCTTAAAAAATGCCCCCGCAACCTTTCAACGCATGATGGACTCCGCATTACGAGGACTAATAGACCGTTACTGTTTTGTATACCTCGACGATATAATAATATTCGGAAATACCATAGAAGAACATAACAAAAATCTCGCAATCATATTCCAAAGACTTAGAGACACAGGACTAAAATTACAAATTGACAAATGCGAATTTCTTAAACCGGAACTCGAATACTTAGGACACTTAGTGACGGCAGACGGAGTTAAACCTAACCCCAAAAAGCTAGAAGCAATTAAAAACTTTAAACGACCAACTAATGTAACACAAATCAAATCGTTCCTCGGATTAGCAGGATATTATTGTAAATTCATAAGAAATTTTGCTAAGATATCACGACCATTGACTGAACTCACACAAAAGAACACTCCTTTCCATAGGACTGAACGACAACAAATTGCATTCCAGACACTTCAAGGCAAATTATGCGAAACACCTATCTTATGCTATCCAGACTTTAATATTCCTTTCACCCTAACTACCGATGCATGCAATGAGGGAATAGGCGCTGTACTCTCTCAAAACAATCATCCATGCTGTTTTATATCACGAACCCTCAATAGTGCAGAACAAAATTATACTACTACAGAGAAGGAATTGCTTGCCATCGTTTGGGCCATTAAACGACTGCGACAATACCTTCCGGACGAAAATTCTTTATTCAAACTGATCTTCAAGCATTAAAATGGCTTCACAATATTAAAGATCCTTCTTCTCGCCTTATGCGATGGAGATTACGATTGGAAGAATACGAATACGAGATAGATTACAAAAAAGGTAAAGAGAATGTAGTAGCCGATGCCTTATCCCGACTACACCCTGTCCAAATTATCGAAGATGTCCCTACTAAAATTAAAATCAAAATTATCAAACCTTACGGAGACATAGAAAAGGAATTACCCGACATACCTGACGAAGAAGAGACCGTAAGCCCAGACGAACAATTGCTTCGAGATTACGAACGATGGAAAACTTCTCCTACAGCAGCCCCTATAAAATTAACCGCCAACCGACCTCACTGGACTCAATTGACGTACTCTTTACTAGGACAATATAACGAGAAAACTTGGATAAATAGATTACACGACTTGATGGCACTGCAACACGACAGACCTAAAATTGCTTTCGGAATAGGAAATTATATGAAACCCCTCCACATAACCTCGGCACAGCTTATGATACGATTCTTATTGAAAGACTATCCCGGAAAACCTTTATTATTCGCACAATATCCCAACCGAGAATATACCGCCCAAGAAATCAAACAAATTCTCATTGAAAACCACGATAATTCCCAACACCAAGGTGAGAACAAAACCATAGAGAGAATAAAATCAAAACATTATTGGAAAAATCTAGAAACCGATGTCACAAATTATATAAAGCACTGCGACATTTGTCAAAGAAACAAACTTACGCGTATACGACCAAAAGAAGAAGCTGTAATAACGGATACTCCTTCAGAACCGAACGATAAAATAGCCTTAGATATCATTGGACCACTTAACCTCACTAAACAGGGAAACCAGTTCATTCTCTCCATACAAGACTGTTTAACCAAATATCTCCTACTTGTCCCCTTAGCTGACCAGAAAGCCGAATCCATTATTAATTCCCTCATCAACCATTACATTTACATCTTCTCCTCCCCCAAACATATACTAACCGATCAAGGACAGAATTTCGTGTGTAAACTAATGGAAACCTTCGAAAAAGCTTTTAAAATCAAACTTATCAAAACAACTAGCTTCCATCCCCAGAGCAATGGATCCCTAGAAAGAACCCATGGTACAATAAAAGATTTGCTTAGAACCAATATCGATGAAAACAAAAATGAATGGGACGAACACTTAAACTACATCACTATGGCTTACAATACCTCTGTACATACAGGAACGGGCTATACTCCTTTCGAACTAACATTCGGACGCGAAGCCAATATGCCATCTGCAATATCTCTTACACCTAAATTAACTCAGAATGAACTTTTTAAACTTTGGAAAAATAGACATCAAGAATATTTACAAAATGCTAAAAGAATAATTCAAAAGAATAAGGAACGTTATAAACGAGATCAAGATAGGAAAATTAGACTCAAAGGAATATATAACATTGGAGACCTAGTATTATTACATAACGATCACAAAGAACACAAATTAGATAAAGAATGGCTTGGACCCTATAAGATTTTAGAAGTCAAAACCCCTAACTACCTAATTCAGATTTCAGACAAGAAAACACTATACACCCACGGTAATAGAATAAAACCATATCATCTTTCCAGGGAATAATCTTCCTAACGGAGACACAGGCCTTGCACGTAACTAAGTTAAACAACACTCAAATTGTATCCGAAAACATTGGTATCAGCTATAATTACCATAAATGCGTAAAGATTACCATGCTATTTCAACTCAATGAATTATCCGAAAGCGCCGAGAAAATCCACCTTCTATCTCTAGCCACACACGAATATTGTAAGAACCAAGAGAACTGTTAAGTCACTAGTTACGAAGCAATCCAACTTAAAATCAAACGTATGGGACAAGCCCTTGCTAAATTACACGTCATACTTCATAAAAGAAACAAACGAGGCTTACTTAATATCATAGGCTCCGTATCAAAATCTTTATTTGGAACTCTAAACGAAAACGATCTAACTTTAGTTAACCAGAACATTGACAAACTCTTTGATTCCCAAAACAAATTAACGCATATTGTACAAAACCAAACCGCTATGATCAAATCATTATTACAAGATGAACATTTCAATGACCTGAGTAAACGACTGTAAAAATAATGGAATAGCTGTATACCAAATCAGCGACATTACTTTTGTATCCATGTATAACCCTAACAAATATATAGTTATCCCTAATAAAGAAATTCAAATACAATCCCTCTGCAAACAAGCCGAAATCCTAACGATAACAGAGCCAATTATTCTAACCTCACGAGAAAAATGTATTTTAACTTATAATAACAATGTATTAAAAATTGGAGGTACCATCGATGAAACAAAAATTAACATAACCGACTATGCTTTGGACATTAGTTTCACTAAAGAAGAAACCGAACTCTTACAAAAATTCATACCGTTAGCACCAGAGTAACTCCAAATTTCAACTCGTACAAAACATCATTAGAACAAATGTATAACCAATTTGAATCCATGAAAAGCGACAAAAGAATACTTACCGCGACAGAAATAGGATATAGTATCATTAAATACGCCGGATGGATCGCACTTGCTATCTTAACAACATACCTTTTGAACAAAACCGGCATTTTCCAATGTATATCTAGATGTATGCCAACTCATTTATGTTTCAAACTCTGCTGTAACGAAAACCGAATCGATCACTCAGAACCAACCCGAAATATATACACTGGATCACCAATAATCCCTGCAAGTACCTCGACTATAACTGAGAATCGACCAACCTATCCATCAATTGAAGATACCGGATCTAGTACATCCTCGGAATTGGAACCGTTACCCGAAATCATCATCAAACCAAGGAAAACCGTACGCTTTGTAGGAACAAAGTCGACTCTACGAAGGGGGGTGTGAAGACGACTCACTTTCCCACGGTCATCGTAAACCCAAAACCAAGATAAGGACCAGATGACTAAGCCATTCCTTAGATTAGAAACATATATAAGATACTTCCGCATATAATAAAGTCAATCTCTGCTTTGCTACGAAACATACCGTTTTATTAAACCCCTCTCATTGCGCTTAACTAATAGAGTATTAAGGAATAAACTCATTTCGCGTCGGAAAATCTTTCGCGTTATTCTCTATAAACAAAACAAATTATTCCCTAAATAATTACAATTCACGCATCCGTTCAACAGCACCTTTCCTAATTCCAACGACATATATTTTCCCGTGACACGTGCACGGTTCATGATCGGGCCGAGGTATTCGAGGCGTCCATGCATCGCGAACAATAGCCGGACAACGGGCGCTCTATGCGGTTGTAATTTCATGTAAAGTCGTTTCCGGCCGTGGCGCGATTTATTACGCGATAAATCTCGAACGAGCGCGGAACTGCGCGGCGTCTTTTCGTGCCGCGTGGAATTAGAAACAGAACCGCGGCGCATTGGTTGCCAGTAACCGTCCGTAGCCGAGAGATTTCGTAATTTGTCGCGCGAGGAGACATCGTAGCTGAAGGGTGAGTCCCTCAGTCCCTTTCGGCCTAAGTAGGCGTTGACGGACGTGGGTGGTAAGCTCGTTTTCAAACCAGTCGGAACTCGATCGCGTGGGCAGCTATACTTTTTTTAATGGACCCTCCTGGTACCTGTTCATCGAGTTATGTAAGAGGATTGAAGCCGTTTCAGAGTATTTAATATCTTCTAGATTAGAATATATCGCGAAGAAAGTAGAAAATTGTACCCAAATCGCGACTCTGATTCGATCCTCGTATCGCAGTGTGGTCCAACCGGAATTTCAGGGTGGAGGTTCACGAGAAGGAATTGAAGGGAATTGTACGCGTTTTGCGAAAAGTATATACAAATTTGAATTTATTTCACAGTCGTAGCAGAAACGATTCTATCGTTTAGTAACAATCCATAAATCACTCGTCTTTTATGGTTGGGCGACGACAAAGGCAGCTGATTTCGGTTCAGGAGAGTAGTATCATATGTTCTTCTTTGCTTCCCGATTTCGTTGCTTTGCCATTCTCCGTGTGCTTTGGCACCGATTCTGGCAAATTTTCAACAATCCACTAGGTGACTCGATGATTTAATTATGACCCTATTTTATACCGCGCCTAGACGCTCTAGACAGAATTGATCGCAATGTACCCTAAAACGTACGATTGAACGCCGAAGATTTACGATCCCGGTGTTCTTAAACCAGCTCTCTCCGCCCACGCGCTTTTCGCATATTTTACGTAAAATCGAAACCATATACCAACATGGTCGCCGCGAGATTACCTCGATTAATTTATATTTGACTCGTTCATTTACCAAATCGATTAACCCCGTGAAATACCACTCGCGAACTTATTTTAAACGCAACGAATTAAGCACCGATCCAATGCACCGGCGTTCGAGTTAAAAGTAATTCGAAAAATGCAGAGAGACACAGGACTGGCAGGAAAAAGCACGCCGATTAAGTAGTGCAGGATAGCTCGTGGATCTCGCGAGGCGTGCTTCGTTATGAAAATTTATCCCCTCGTGTATGCAGCAGTCAGGGTTGGTCACCGGTTATGGGGTGTAACTGGCACGAAGTCAAACAGCGTTCATAATTCACGCGACCTCGTCCGTGGCGGGAAAGCTGCGCGTTTGCCACGCAGTCGAGTATCGCGATAACTTTTCACGGTGCAACCGACGTTTCTGTTTTCTTCCGACGCCGCGAAAATCCATCGGCTCCATGTTTTATTTCAGGCTCGTTTCGCTCGGTATTTCTGTTCCAAAGGACCCATCGATTGCGACGGCCTCGGTGCGTTAAGGGAGAGAAAAAAAGGAAGAAGCGGGGTTAAGGATTAAACACGCCGAATAGTCATTTTAATACCGTTGGATATTCGAAACGTCGTGGATGAATGACAGGTTTCGGGAAACGAGATTCGTCAACTCATTTAACAGAAGTAAAATGTTTTTTAAAAGTAAAATGAACTGCCACAAATTGTATAAAATTTAACCATTTGGGGACGAGAAACGAAGATAATGATACATTCGGTGTATATTAAACGATTAAAAATAAGAAATCGAGGGATATTCTCCGGATTAAAAAATACATTCGACATTGATGACAATGCTAAAATTATTTTTCGCTATATTCCATGCAGCTCTCATTCTAAGAGATTAAAAAGCTTTCACGTATATTACGACATTCGTCCCTAAAGGGACAAAAA
This sequence comes from Lasioglossum baleicum, assembly GCF_051020765.1. Taxonomy (NCBI): domain Eukaryota; kingdom Metazoa; phylum Arthropoda; class Insecta; order Hymenoptera; family Halictidae; genus Lasioglossum; species Lasioglossum baleicum. The sequence continues at coordinate 15,884 of NW_027469821.1, read as the reverse complement.
TTATTTTATAGCGTACCTCAAGTGCGATGAACAAAGTAGAACGTGAATCGATGGCGTATTTGAAAAGAAGATCGGACACCTAGCTAATCGATACCTAGAGCTCGACACTTTTTGCGCGAACGAAACAAAAAATCATAAAATCTTCAAATAATCGAATAAACCTTCGAATGGCAATTTCGCACGATCGAAGCTGGTCGATTAAACTGGAAAGAAAGCGAGGCGGAATGGAATCTGAAGCAAATCCGAAGACAAAAGGAGCGGAGTATCGAGGAAGCTAAGGTCCGAATCGAAGACTATCGGGAAAGAAACGAGAAAAGCTGGACCACTCGGCCCTGCAGAATTTATTTCGAATCAATGGCGACCAGCTCGCGCGACAGCTATGAATAGCTTTAACACGTTGACTGCCATGTCACCCGTATTCGGGTGACGTCAAAAATCCTGATTATGCCGCGTCACCCGTATTCGGATGACGCTTATTTGAGTTTGATGTTTGAGTGAAGGTAGATTGGTAGGTATTTCGAAAGTCATTTCACAAAATATGAGACGATTGAATTGTCATAAACCTGTTTTTAAAAATTATTTCAATGGAATGTTTTAAAACAATCCATACAAAGTTGAGGTTGATTAGAGCAATCTGGGCAAAAAGTTGTGATTCATTAAATATTTGTTCGTGCCTTTGATCGATCCATACAGAGTGTTTTATTTTTGTAGAAATAGAATTATTTTATAGGAAAGTTTATCTGTAAGTTGTAGACATACGTTGGGTACCAATCCCGTTTCTCTAATTCCGTCAGCAGACTTTCCAGAGTAAATTTTCATTGACCACGTATATCCTTCGCTCGAGTATAATTTAAATAATTTTATTCCGCAATTATGTCCTTTATTCGGTATATACTGTTTGAAAATAAGTTTCTGCGCCATGAAATCAACGTTTCGTCGATGACAATGTTTACCCCAGGCGTGAACGTTCTTGATATTTTTTCTGATATTTATCAAAATGTTGAGGTATAATTCCAAGTCGATTTTCAGGGGCAGTACACATATTATCAGCAAAATGAAAGTTTCTAAGTAGTAACTGAAGTCTCTTTCGTGGCATAACGGTACGAGATAAAGGAAAATTATATAATGGTCTTTTCGACCAATAATTAGATACAGGGTTTGCTTTTACTGTTGGAAAATCATGGAGAAAGAATAAAAGCTTCCTTCGAACCGTTGAGGAAGACAATCAAAGTCATACCGATAGATAAAAGTAGTCACTACCCCCGGCAATGATCTTAAGAAACTCGCCAATGTTGTAGTGTTCGAACTTCAGTCTGAAGAGCGCGCTGTATAGCATCGTGCGTGGCCTGACGGAGATTTTCTTACAAAGTAGCGTGGCAGTCAACGTGTTAACGAGCCGAGAGGCGTGCTTTCTCTCGCGCGATCGCTGTTAAATCTTCCCGGACACATTGGTCGTTTTCCTGGCCCGATAGCCGAGGAACACGTGCAGCGGCAAGAACACAGTGGGGGTGGAAATTTCGTTTCGTGCACGAGGCAATGCGTCCTTTGGCTCCCTCTTAAATACGTGATGCCGGGATAACGGAACCCGGCCTCCCAGAGCGTCTCAGGAATCGTGCTGGGACTGCACGCACACCACCCACGTAACGTATATGGGATTAAGATTCGATGGGTGATTACAGTTCGAAGAAAAAGTGCGCGGTTCCCGGCGTTTCCCGCCGGTTGCCGACCTATTAATGGTTATCTGGCCGGAGATAAGGGGGACGAGAGATGCGATAGCGGAAGACTCGGCTCGAAATTTCAGATAAGCCGGCAGGGAATAACGACGATCGCGCTCCGGGTCTTTTAATGCAATCTCTATGGCCGGTGCCTTCTATGAATTGGCTTGTTTTATCGCCGGTAAGGATTCTTTGCGGGAGAGCGTGTATCGATTCGGAAAGTTAACCCGGTTTCCTTTGTAGAAACACCGCTTCCCCGGGGTCTGCGTCGATGAACCGAAGGAAGAAGGTTGAAAGTTTCGCCTCGTTTTGGATAACGACGGCAAATCGCGGACGTGAACGCCATATGGGTTACGAGGGTGTATCCTCTCTTGCCTTCCGAGTTTCCTACACTTCTCGGATTATCGGTGGTTTTATTAGTTCGCCGAGGAAACCGCGTCTAAGGGGACTCGGAGATCGTTTATTGCGCTCCAAATTTTATATTCCCCTCGTTCTTTTGTATCTGTATTTTGCAAGCGTATCGTGGTTCGGTAGAAAATCAAACATATAAGGATCGTTTAGGACGTTAGGTAAGGTTAATGTAATAATTACGAAGCGAAGGAGATAGCGAGTTACTTTTACTTCTAAGCCACAGATAAACATCTATCTCTATACTCGCAGGATATCGATAATTTATGAAAAGGGAACGTACATTACCCAAGCAATTTCATATATTACACCATCGACTACACATTCAGTATCACCCACAATATCCACGATTTAATATTTTTAAATTTTTCCGTTGCGGAACAGGAAACAGGTCTCGTAGATTCGTTGTCGATAATGTATAGCGACGTATTCGGAAAGACAGAGACAAAACGCTGGCGACAACACAAAGCTAAGGACATATTCGGTGACCTGACGAATAGCCGTCCTGTCGACGGTTTCGAAATGTTTACATCAGCGTTCTTGCCTCGCTTAGCCTCGACGCGATTGTTCTCGAACATGTGACGTCACGCATTCCTATCGGTAGTCTGCACGAGGTACCGACGCGATCAGGACGCCATTGTGGGTGCGTATTACGTTTATCTTATTTCTAGAATATTCTAACATAGGAATAGGATAAATCACGTTATTATTCTTTTATTTACATCGAAAACTTAAAACTAGTTATATATCTACACGAGTGACTTACAGCTGTGTAATATTTTGCCTGGATTTGTCCTCTTCGCCCTGCTTGCTACGCTTTAGAGTATATAGCTATTGCGCAATTAACGTAAGTACTTAAAACACGCTTTACCTAATTATTTCTACGATTGTTTTAAAGAGAGACGTACCACGCTCCTACGCTACTGTCCTACGTGTAAAATTCTTTGCGTGAATGTACTTACTCGCTACGTAGAATATTTTGTACGAAGTGTAAATGAGAACCAAGCATAGGGACGTCAGCGCTCGACGGAGGATAACAGCAGACTGGTTCGTTAATTTCTGACTTTCTTCGGACTTCATTCGGTCCGCCGCGCCATATGTAAACATTCGGCTACTGTAGTCCTTAGATGACTTTCACACCGAAGAAATATACTGCTTTGACTCGAATTCGGGTACGTATGAACTCCTATCCTTTATGTACATTTATATAAAAACATAATAACATAAAAACATAAAAACAAAGAGACTAAATAGTATCCCCAGAATACGTTACACTGATTACCGTTATAGGTTTCAACAATGCAACAAGTAGCGATTATCATCTGATACTAACTTTTGGGAAACTGGATTAATTATTTATTCGTGAATTATTATCCATTTGTGCTCGAAGAGTTTTTTCGTGGTGAACGACAGTGACTCGAAGCTTTTCTTATGTTTTGTATCCTAGCTGACACTTTCAATCCATTGCATTGCTATGTCTAGTGTGACTCGACATCAGTTTTTACCTCATGAACTCCTTTGCCACTTGAATATTACAAATACAACAATAGCGTACATGAAATTGACATTTATTTGAATTTGTTCCTTCTTTTTATTTAAATTACCCTATTTTTTAGTCTAAGTAAATTTCGAATGAAACAATTAAAAGCGTTGGGAATTGCGGGTAACAGAATTGAAGTATAATTCGGTGTGTGAAGGGTTAATAGTGAAATAAAATAAGAGAGGCACGTGTTTGTGTTAAGTTATTGAGTTATTTCACGTATAGTTATTCATAATATATTAATCATCTCGTATTCGTTATTTATATTACGGCATTAAAACAAATAACGTCTCATTCGAGCGCAAAGTGTTATTACACCCAGAAAACTTCATTTTCCTCGATGACGACTTTCCCTGCCAAGAAAAAATTACTAATGGACCTCAAAGGAATTTATCGAAGGCGTTCGAAACGACTCGACGCGAAATTCGCAATTCCGTGGAAATCAACGACTAGCCCTCTCGTGCGTAAGATCTCGCGCGAGAAAGTAGGAAAGAAAGAGAGAGAGTAGAAACGGGGATCGTTCTCTCGCAACCCGCGCGAGCGAGAGGACAGGCGGCAGAGGCAGCACGATTGTCTCGAGCAGGAAAACGGTGGAAAGTTGCGCGTGTTCGGCCGACAGTAGTTTATGTTTCCGCAGAGTCGAAGTTATAACGAGAATTGCTCTGGTCCAAACTTTTCGGGCTGAGTCACGCGTGTACACAACCCCTACTCCCGATTTTTCTCCGCAGGCACGGCGTGTCCCGCCGCGTACGTGTATGTACACTCGCGCGCCCCTTTTCCACCCTCTCGCCCGTCTCACGCTCGTATTCACGCGGCGCATGCTCCGCGGCAATTATTTCCGCGTGCAGGCCCCTCTCCCCGTGTTCGCCATGTAAACCGCGTGCACCGCAGACTTTTTTTCCCCCCCGACGAGGAAATCCACCCCCGTGCGCCCCCGGCCGCCATGCAGCTTCCGCGGCGCACCGCTCTTTTTCTCGGCCTTAGTCGCTCTTTCTCCCAGGTATTCGCGCGGCGAGAATAAAACGCATATTTCAGATTTATTGCCCTGCGCGACGAGTATCTCGGACTCGGAGAATAGAAGAGTATTCTTTTATTTCGCCTGCTTCCATTCCACGTCGGTTTATGGAGATGCCAAGCTTTACACGCGGCTCGCAGCTGTGTTTCGGCGAGAACCGCGTCGGTGTTCGTTGGTATCGGTGATTCCACGGATCCGCAGAGCTGTGGGTTTCGTTTCAGATGGAATCGACGATGATGATATTCCAGGATATCCCGGATACATTATCGCGCCCTGTAAATAACATTTTCGATCCGGCTTCGCCTTTCCGAGGTCTTTGCTCGAGATCTATTCGAGGAAGATCAGAGGGAGGACTTTTCCGTGTCTGACGATCGGATATAGAGACGAGAATATCGATGGTTAATTGTTCGAATTCGAAAAACTACTCACGATTCGAGGATATTTCGAATTTAGACAGAGATAAAGCTACGCGAATGATACAACGTTCGGGAGAAGGTGCGCGAATGATGCGAAATTATGCAGCGAGGGGAAAAAAGTTGTATCGGGAAATCTTGGCTAATCGATAACCGCGAAATCACGATCGCATGGCGGATAACAACGTTCAATCAGCTACATAATAATCGCTGCAGAACACCCATCAATTATTTTCTAGCTTGTTATAAATGTTTAAAATAATACGCGACTAATAAGTTCGCGTAATTACGGCGCGTAACGGCCTGATTGAAATATATTTCAGTATTTACCTCGCTGTTCAAACGTTAATGAAATTAATTTGGGAGATGTGATCGCTCCGACCGCAGCGTATTCACGTGTGTATTTAGCTGCGTTCTCATCGTTCTTCCAGCGGGTTTACGGAAACGCACGGTTATCCTTGTCGGGGCGCGATCGATCATTGATTTCTGGACACGCGTGAAAATTTCGATTTGTGAAAATAAACGTGGCGGATTGCGCGTGGGGCTTACGAGCGCGAAGCTTTCGGGAGTAATACCCGTGAAATTGTCTGTCCCGTATCGAACTCTCGATTTGCTGGAGAGAACGTAAGGAAATGTTGATTTTTCTAAACGACGCTCCGTTTCTTTCCTTTAACCCTTTGCAGTCGGCAGTTTCGTAGTTACTTTTTCGTACAAGAATTTAAAGTCAATATATAAATATCAAAGGTATTTGTTAAAACCGATTTGTTGCGTTAATACTACTTGTAACACGTAAGAATACAAAATTAAAAATCTCTGCAATGTTTTAAAGTCGATGTTTACAATTTAAAAATGTCCCTGTTATGGGGACACCGACCGCAAAGGGTTAACCTCGCGAACGGCTGACCATATATGGGGTTCGTTCACTGCTGCAACGCGGTGTCCGCTAAAGATCGGTCGAAACTACTGCACCGTCTATCCAATCCGATAGAATTTATTTCTCTCCTTATCTGCTTCCGATTTGAAATATAATTGGACAAATTCGTATCTCGATTCTTCGGTTATTTCAGTTGTGAAATATTTCTAGAAAAATATCCTCGAGAATCGTTTACTCCACGATCACGCGTCAAAGGTCACGAAGAAGCAAGCATAACTGCTAGAACTTCCAAATCCTCGAATTCCAATCACAATTTTCAGCCCGTTAACGTAGGGCATGCACGAGCTAGAGGAACAAGAAGGTAAAACGCGAGCAGATTACCGACATAAAACGGCAGATCCGCGATTTGCAGGCGAGCGCCGAGCGGATTACCGCGGAAGTTTTGACGCTAGGTTAGGCGGTAGAAAAGAATCCAAGAGCCGTGACGCAGAAGAGGCCTGGAAAACCGCTAAGATCGGGCTGGGTGGCGTTTGAAGTGGCATTTCCTTGACACAAACGACCCTCTTAATCAATTGCTAGCACCTTTATCGCGGCTCTTGAGCGGCACCCGCCTCCGGAAGCGTAAAGCCCCGGTAACAAGCCGCAACTTCGATAAATCTCCACCCTTCTCGCGCTATTTCTTTTCCAGTCGCGTTTCTTCTAGTGAAAAGGAGGCGGGGAGGGGAGAAAAAATAAGGAGAAACGGGGGCATATATCTCGGGTTCGATCGCTCTGGTGAACGCTTAGAATACGAGACACGGTGGAGAAGGGAGTCGCGGCTCGCGAGACAGGCGAGGAGGAGACTCTTTCGAACGCTTCGACTCCCTTTCGTGACGGAACAGGGGTCACGGTAGGACGAAGAAGGAGAGAATAGGAGAGAGAGTGAGAGAGAGAAAAAGGGAGGGAGAGAAAACTTATGAAAATACGGGATTTATCGCAGCATGCTCGAGAGGCAGCGGCAGCCACAGCGGCAGGCTCAGACAAATCGTCCGAAAGTTGACGTTCGATCGTTCCACGAATCCTCTTTCGGCAGAGCCACGGGGCACCCTCTGTCCCGCGGACCAGCTGCCTTTGAAAGCCCTGATAAAATTTTTAATCCGTTTCGCCGGCTCCCGACCAACGCGGTTCCTCTGTTGCTCTCGGGGCTTTCGTTTTGCTAGAATTCCCGCTTTTGTCCGCTGTTTCCCGGAAAAATACGGGGAACGAACGAATGCCTCCTTCCAGGTGGTTTAATGAGACCTTGGGACCGGTTGGCGGCACGGATTTAGGAGTTGTTTAGAGGAATTGGATAAAAGTTATCCGACTTAATTGCCAGCCCGGGAATTCTGTGCGAATGTTTATCGCCAGCGACTGGGTTTCGAGAGTTAGAGTCGTTGACAACGGTACTTAACACCGGGTTACGAAAGAAAGAACAACCCTTGTGGATTATAGCGAGAGTTCGATATAAGAGGATAGAAGGATTTATAAAAGTAGCAAACGAAATAATGTAACGGAAAGCGCGAACGTATCGATCGCAAAGTCGGACTGAAAGCGAGAAATAAAATCTTCTCGCGAGGAAAATAGTTAACCAAACGAGATCGCGAACACCGCGATTCGAGGCAAAGTTGACGCATAAAATCAAAGCAACAGCGTCGAGGAGCGAGTTGAATGGAATCGCGGAGGAGCCAGTCTCAAGATGCTCGAACGGACAGGCGAAAAATATCGAATAGTTGACGAGACGTTCCCTGTCAGAAAGTTTCCTCGAATAAACAGATCGAACACCGTCGTTGGATGATGCTCGAGAACCCCGCGATGGAAGGCGCCCGGGCAATAAGAAAACTTTTATTTTCCAGCTAGTGCTTTCGAAACGCGATACGACCCGACTGCAATGGCTGCTTAAAGCGATTTATCGAGATCAAGCTGCGCGACGACCATTCCGTCTGGGCCAACAAAGCTAGACGTTTAGTTTCAATGGAAATACACAAAACTGAAGCAATCTGGAAGTTCCGCCTTTCGGAGAAAGCACACCCGACGGCGGTTACGCCTCCGTTTCCTTCGGGGTTAATCGTTAATGCAATCGGTTGCGGCAATTGCGGCAAGGGAAACGTTGGATGGGACGTTCATTTGGATTTCTAAAGTCCCCGTTTCTCTGTGTATTTTTCCCTTGCCTCTCCATCCAGGGTCGCGCAGACTTTACGACCACGTTAGGAACTCATTACGATTTTCAATATTTATAGCATACTTGCCACGCTATTTAATATTCCCAGGGCGTTACCGGGTGTCGATGTAGTTCCATTTAATCGAGGCTGCGTTGCTAACCTAATATTTCGCTTGTTAAATCGGAAATCAAATTTTCGCTGTTAGGCGTTTGATAAACGATCGCGAATGAAATAAAATATTCCACTCTTCGACAAGCTTCTAAGCGAAATGGATTCCCGATTTTCTCGTAGAATATTCGTTTCAAAGCTCTAACTGAATATTTAATATCAACTAAACTCCACTTATACCGGAAAGCAGCGAGATCATTCGGCAACTAATCGGGGTCACCAATTCCGCGACAGCCGAGCGCACCGGCATCCGCGCCGATAAAACGGAACGAATGGCCGGCTTATCAGGGAAAAATGCATGGTACAAAAGTATCATTGGTAATGCGTGGCCGGGATCGGCGAATTTCAGTAAAATAATTCTGCATTAGGCCGCAGACGCGTGCAAATACGCTGGCTAATCTGGCCGGGGCTCACGCGCGCGCTTCGAAAACCAGAAAATGAATTGCGATCCCAAAAATACGAAGGGACGATTCCCATTATAATAAATTCTGGGATTAGTTTCACGAAGGCCGCGACCCAGCCGAAATTTATGCACCGTATAAGCCAATTATTTATCGTCGAACCGGTCGCCCCACGACTCTCACCAACGTAACACTTTTTTAATTTCACCGCGATTGATCGCGCGTCTCGCGCGAGTATCGATCCTTTTTTCACGATTCTAAGACTCGGTCGTCTCTCCATTCGCGCTGTTTTCGCACCCCGACTATTTCCGATTTCTTAGCCCTTTTCCGCCTTGAAATTCTAACGACATAAAGATCGAACTTATCGAACGCGTAAATTTCGAGAAACAATATTTCTTCCGGAGAATGCACCCTGCTCTATCAGGAATAAGGTAGGTTCTCAAATGGACAATTATGCGCGAGGTAGAAGTAGTATATCATTCATTCTTCGTCTTTAAATTTCATTAACGACAGCCTAATAGAATCCACACGCGAGTTTCTCACATGTTTCCTTCCTCTGTTACAGATAATTTATATCCTGCCTGGGCCTCGTTAAAAATAAACCAGCTGCCGAGTTATTAAAGCAGCTACGATTCTCGTTCGACCAACCCATGTCTTTGTTAATATTCATAACGATTGTCCGCACCGTGAGTCCTTCTCGTCTAAACGAAACGATTTAGTAATAATACATATGTACACCCCCGCACAAATGTTTATAATACCCGTTGATAGTGAGCACTGACCTACACCCACGTGTTTCATGCAGATTACGATCATCGATTGACATTTATTATGCTCATTTCGCATATCCCTGTCGCGAAGTCGGCTAACATAGTGTATCTTCGTGCATCTAGATGGTCCTTGAGTCTTTTCGACTTCGGAGAAAGCGCGAAACAGTTGAACGAGAGGTTTGTCAGCTACACTGACGTGGTGACCATAATGAATCGAAACGGATCGTAAAGAAAGGAAGCGCTGAATTTGCGGAAACTCGGGCTGGAAGTGCAGCGAGTCACAGAGACTGGCTGTACTGTTCATTTAACACGGCGAAAGAACAGGTGACCGGAGAAAGAAAAAGGTGACTTACCCTTGCCAGCCGCCCCCAGCTTCAGCAATGCGTCGCCTTGAAGAGAGATGGAGAGGGTGGTTGTGTCCTCAAGGCGTGCAAGAACTTCTTCGGGAATGTCCTCGGGTTCGCGGAGGCGGAGGGTCACTTCGCCTCCGCCTGCGCCAGTCTGACCACCTCCACTCCCGGGACTCGTCGACGCCGAGTACATGAACACAGATCTGTACCCACGTAATGACTGCAACGGCAGCCTTTCACCGCCCACTTCTCCGACCGGACCCTGAAAAACGACCGGATCGTGTTCAGAATCAGATTTTTGCAAGTCTCCTGTCTTCCTGCCCGCCCGCGAGTCAACTGCGATACCTTCCTACTGACGACGGGGTTGATCGATTGAAGCACTTTGGAGAGGATGGTGGTTTAATGTCAAGGTTACCCGCGTTCCCAGTGTCTAAGTAAATCGTTTTAATCATTCTTCCCGACGTACCGAATTTCACCCATTCGTCCAAGTTTGATCGATAATTTGTTTCCTTTTTTTTTTCTATCGAGAAAGCTGGTTAACCGAAATGTCTCGCTACCGACGATGGGGTTGATAGATCGAATGACACAGAGAAAGATTCGGGTTTGGTTCCGATGTTAGGCTAAAGATTCACGGGTTCCATAGCGATTTTTGGCGCGAAACCGGACGAAGGACAAAGATGAACGGAGGTGCGTCGATCGAACGCGTAATATTAAATTTAAGAGCGGAGTTTTGCGTCAACCGATGAGCGATATTCCCGGGAGGCAAACAGCGACGACGTCGTCGCTTCTCGTCATAGCTGGGTTTCCATTTCTCGCTATACGGGGCAGGCCGCGCGTCGCCGAACGTTCTTTTACGAGCAGAAATGTTTTGCCAATTTCGCCGTCCATGCAAATTTCAATTCGCGAGCGTCAATATTTGCTGAATCGCGTCGAAAAAGGATTTCGATGTACCGCCACTCGATTCGCCGATAAACGCTCCGGCCACGGTTTGCTCCTCTAAAAACGGTAATATCGAGCGTTAAAATAAAGGGGTCGACGTGGGAACAGGTGGAGAAAGAAAAGTACCTCGATAAACGTCGATATTCTTTTCCACTCCGTTTGTCCATAAGCGGAAATTATCTCCTCGGTATAGCTAAAGCGATAGGTGTTACAGAATGTGAGGCGATATCGAAAATGTTCTCCCTCTTCCCCCGTTTTCGCTTCGCGTGATTTCGCGCGAATTCAGACGATTCCAAGCGTAATCGAAGGCCCGACGACGTAAGAGAAAAATGATCGGCATAAACCATTCTTCTCTCAAGCAGACTCGCATGTGGAATAGACGGACAGATCAGTCAGGTCGTAGACGTATAGGCGTTTTTGTTCCGTAATCTTTGTCTTCTTAACGTGGAAATATTCTTTCCGTAAGGTACGTTCGCGAGAGATACCATCCTTCATCCGTCTTCTCGCCGATATATCGCTTAATCAACGATACAAGACATCTCCGACCTTTTTTCCTAGAAAGATCCCAGTTCTCAACGTTTCGTCTAATAACCACCGAGCATTTCATTTGACCTCTAACGCTCGGTATTTACAGTCGCGTCGCGTTCGCAATTTTTCCATCCGCACTGTCAATTTTCCAGCTCGGAACGAGCGCAGCCGAAGAGCGAGAAAATATTTCAAGTAAACAACCACCGTTGGCTCGAAACGCGACTGCTCGATAATCCATTGGAAATTCCTTGAAATATGACTGCAGCCGCCTGCAGCTCGAAATAACTGCAGTCGAACGATCCTCGCGGACTCGTATTCATCGGGAAATTTCGGCTCCTATCGGTGGGGCCGGCGTGCGACCGAAATCCGGCGGAGGATGAACATTTTCCGGCGCACAAAGGTATACGGTTCACTGTTTCTAGCGGTCGAAATTTCGCGCGTCGGCTCCTCTGTTCCCGTGCCATTATTTCCGTAAATTGATTCGTACGCGGCCGACTATTTCCGCGTCACGTATTCCAAGATATTGGGCAGCATGGCCGGGCATTAACGTAGGCCACGATGAGAGTAATTTTTTTAATGGTCATTTTTGTAATGGCCCTTTCAACACGGCGCACGACCACTTCTGAATAGGGTACGCGCAACCCTTTTTTTTTTTTTTTTTTTTTTGTCGCAGGGGGAATCTTCGAAAGATGTCCCGGCCCCCTGAGGGGGAGGCCGGGGGTCTGTGGGATTCTTACCCACTAAACCCCCTGCGGTGGTCCATCCTCTTCGCACAAGGGAGGGCCCGAGATACCAGGCATCGCTTTCGTGAACCTAAGACACCGGTGCCCTCCTTGCGACTGCTCCAGCTCTTGCTGGGCTCCTCTTCGGGCTTCCCAGCCCAGTCCTCTTCTTTCTTCAGCAGTGCCGCGAGACCACTCGCTCGGCACCGACCCTTCCCGGACCGCGATCCCTCGACGGTCGGTCCTCGGCCGACCGCCCGCGGTCCCCTCCGATCGACGGGAAGGCGTAGAGGCGGGGACTCGCCTCGTTGTCGGAGGTTCTTCGCCGGACGGTTATCCGGGATTTCCTCCTCGCGTCGGATTAACACCGGCTTGCGGAGCAACGAGCCTGCGTCGCGCTCGCCGCAACCGCTGTCCTCTTCCGAGACGGCCGCGGATCTGGGTTCCCTTTTCGCGACTCCGCTCCGCCTCCTCCTTCCGCTGCATGACCTGCTCGCAGAAGGAGGCCACCGCTTGCCAAACTCGATCGCTCGCAGCCATGCCGGGTACAATGGCATGGAGCGAGAGGTCCCAACCTACGAGCCGCTGAAGCTCCCTTCTCTCCGGCGTCCAAGCCGGACACTCCTCCAGGGTGTGCTGTGCGGAGTCAACCTCTGCTTCGCAATGCCAACACCCTGGCGTCACCTCCTTCCCGATTTTGTGCAGGTACTCCCCGAAGCATCCGTGCCCGGAGAGTACCTGTGTGAGGCGGAATGTCCGCCTGTTGCCGCTCCTCATCCAGTCGTCCAGGACCGGGGGCGATGGGTCCGACGGCCCGGTGGCGTGCGCTGTCCGGCCTACGCAGTCGGCCCTGCTACCTCTTCGCGACGGACCGTCGGATCTCCCTCTTCTTCTCCTCGAGTTCTTCGAGTTCCACTGGTCCTGGACCGGGGTTCCCTCCGCGGGTAGCGGCGCAGGAGCCCGTAGGTCCGCGCTGCCGCTGCTGCCAGCAGGTCCATCGGTGGGAGGCCAGCCAGAACGGCGGCCTCCTCGTGCAAGAGGGTGCGGTATCCTCTTGCGATCCTGATGGCCACCCGTCGCCAAACGCTAGCCACTTTGGCGCGGTTCTTCTTTCTGGCCATCAGCTCTTCCGCCCACACCGGTGCCCCGTACAGGGCCATCGAGCGGATGACACCGGCGTAGAGTCGGCGCACCCTCTCGTCTGGCCCTCCTATGTTGGGCAGCAGCCGACACAGCGCTACGCCCGTCCTCTGCAGGCGGGGGGCGAGCTCCTCGAAATGGTCCTCGAAGGTCCATCGGCCGTCCAGGACGAGGCCGAGATACTTCATTTTTTCTCCGATCTGGACGGCATTTCCTCCCACGCTGATTAATCCTCTTGCGGGTGGTATTACCCGCTTCTTCCTCCCGCCGTGGAACCAGATGGCCTTGGTCTTCTCCGGGAGACGCGGAGTCCAGGCGTTCTATGGCCCCAACTACTACGGCCACCCCTTCCTCGGCGAGCAGGGCTGTCTCCTCGTAGTCCTTCCCGCTCGCCGAGACCAGGGTATCGTCCGCGTAACATGTGACGCTAACCCCGGCCGGGAGTGCGGCGTGTAGCACCTCGTCGAACGCTAAGTCCCACAGGATCGGTCCCAGCACCGACCCCTGTGGGTCCCCGCAGTACACCTCAAAAAACCCCAAACACGCTGGGGCCCGCCCATCCGCGGGTTTTGAGATGGGTACGCGCAACCCTGGCATAACCCGGCGCTGGAGAATGCGCGATAACGTTGCCGTTCGCCCAATGGCACCTGCTGCTCCGACAATAGCAACGCGTCTGCGATCGCGGCCTTGCATGCCGCGATTTTATCGCGTATGCTGTTTTCCCACCGGCACTCCGTGGTAGCGCAGATTTTATCGATGCCATACGTGCTATCCCTATGTATTATTTAAGTGGGGGTCTGCGACGAAAGCGGGTGGATAGACGGCGATATACACGAAAAAAAGACAGCTCGAAACAACCCTAAATGAGTAGCCACCAAGCTCGATACTGCACCCATTGCTTTTATTAACCCTTTGCACTCGCTGTCCCTTCTCAAGGGACATTAATGTTTATTAGAGGTTAAGAATAGTAATAAAAAAATCGAATAATAACATATTCCAGCACAACTCTTTGAGAAATGTATGTTTTCCTGAGGTCTGTTGGAAAATGGTAGAAGAAACCAAGTCAAGATATAGTCAAATTATTAAGATATACGAAAGAGAACACGACCATCACATCTCAGCGAATATTATTCGGAGTGCAAAGGTTTAATTTCATCGATACCAGCCTTACCCCTTCGGTCGCCAAAAATATCGCAGAATCATTGGGTCTGCGTTTTGGTGTCGTTCACGCACTTCTCTTGCTTTCGATTTGGTGACTCTCTTTCGTTTAGGGTCTTAAACATGTCACGGGGACAACGGTGACCGACGCGACCAAATTGGTAAAAATATATAATTTAAACATTAAATGAGTCGCGCGAAAGGCGCATTCCAGTGCAACGGGGTTCAACGTGACCCTCGTGGCGACTAACATGTTAAATACGGTTACACACTGTAATTTATTCGTTGTGAATTATAGTTCAGAATTAAATGTATCCCGTATAGAAAATCAACGTGTTAAGCCTAAGATACTATAGTACCACGACGAATTTCAGTAAGGCGTTTAGAGTAAGATTGCAACCATTGCGAATGTTCCGTGACACCTCGTGGATTATTTATTCTACTAAATTCTTGTGTTTTCACACGTGTAGGTGTTACTAAATTACGTACCACCAAAATTACCTATCCAACGCAAAGATGGTCTACTCGCAAAGAAGCCTTAACGCAATTGTTAATAACGTAATTCGCGAGTAATCCTAGGTCGAAGCAGATCGTCCATTCTCTACGACCCTCCGTATTCTTAACGGTTTTCCGTTCGGCAAAAGCGTCCCGATACGGCGCCCAGCGTCGTCAGCGAGATAACACCGGTTTACGATGGCTGAAGAGACGCGTGATGTCGCAGGCGGAAACGCTGCTGCACGAAGGATCGGAGGATATCTCCGTAGGACAAACGGTCGGAAACGCGGCCATAACGACGCGGATACGCAGCGAGCGTGTCGTCCTCCTGTGCTTGTTTTCGGTGCACCAACGCGGTGTGTCGATGCGAGGCGACCACACCAGCCCCAGACGCAGATTTCCTAGGCTATAACGTAAATACGGGCCGGGTAATAAAAGGCCTAAACCCGTTCCATCCCTCGTGCAATCGATTTCGTGAATTATCGAGACGGCTCGAGACACGCCCGAAATTTTGCACTCCGCTGTCCCCTCTGAGGGGACATTGAAGTTTATTAGTGATTAAGAATAGTAACAAAAAATCGAATAATAACTTATTCCAGAATAACTTTCTGAGAAATGTATGTTTCCCAGAGGTTTTCTCTGGAAATGGCAGAAGAAATCAAATCAAGATATAGTACAATTACTGAGATACATAAAAAAGAACACGACCATCCACGTCTTCGGCAATTTATTGTTCGGAGTGCAAAGGGTTAAATTTATAAAATTACGTTTTCCATTGCCATCGTTATATTCATCTCGATTTTTTCCCTTAGGATCGTTGAACTTGTATCAAATAGACGTGTACACAGAGAACGAAGCGGAAAGGAGTAGTGGATGCAATCGCTTCCGTGTCAGAAATTGCAGATGCAGCGCGATTTACAACTGTTCGAGTTTGGAAGTACGAGGGCGATGACGGAGGCGAGAAAACAGGCGTTAAAGCAACAAGCCACGTTCCAACACAAACAGCGGTACCAAAAGAATCTCGCGGATCTCGAAAAAGATCGTTCAGGCCGTAATCAAACTCGCCTACCG
>NW_027469820.1:0-61726 GCF_051020765.1 Lasioglossum baleicum | reverse complement strand
TTTATTTGGATTCTTCCATTGTGGTTATGTATGCCACGTATCATTGGATGCTATTATTCCTTAACTTCGAATTAATTTCTGTCTATGACAAAAAGTTATAACTAGAATAATCGGAAATTCTGTGTAGAACATGTTGTTAAATATTTCTGATTCAGTTTTCATTTAGATTCTTACTTTGACGTTATGAATGACTCCTATCGTTGGATGCTATGATTCCTTAAATTCGTATTAATTTCTGACGATGACAAAGTATATTACCAGAATAATTAGATGTTCTGTGATGAACATCATGTTAAATATTCCTGATTCAAGACTTATTTACATTCTTACTTTGAGGTTAGGAATGTCTCGTATCATTGGATACCATAATTCCGTAACTTCGTATTAAATAATGACGATGATGAAAAATAATAACTTGAATAATCGGAAATTCTTTGACGAACATGTTGTTAAATATTTCTGATTCTCGTTTTATTTAGTTTCTTACTTTCAGGATAGGTATATCTCGAATCACTGGATGCTATAATTCCGTAACTTTGCATTAATTTCAGACAATGATAAAAATTTATAACTATAATAATCGGAAATTCTGAGAAGAACAGGTAGATAAATATTTCTGACTCTAGTTTTATTTAGATTCGTAATTTGAGGTTAGGTGTGCAACGTATCATTGGATGCTATTATTCCTTAACTTCGTATTAATTTCTGACGATGATAAAAATTTATATCTAGAATAATCGGAAATTGTGTGATGAACATGTTTTTAAATATTTCTGATTCAAGATTTATTTAGATTCTTAATTTGATATTCGGTACCTCTCGTATCATTGGATAATATAATTCCGTAACTTGGTACTAATTTCTGTCTGTGTCAAAAAGTTATATCTAGATTAGTCAAAAATTCTGTGAAGATCATGTTGTTTAATATTCCTGATTCTACATTTTTTTAGATTCATACTTTGGGGTTAGCTATATCTTGTATCAGTGGATACTATAATTCCTTAACTTCGTATTAATTTCTGTCTATGACAAAAAGTTATAACTAGAATAATTGGAAATTCTGTGTAGAACGTGCCGTTAAATATTTCTGATTCAAGTCTCATATAGATTCTTACTTTGAGGTTAAGTATGCCTCGTATCATTGGATATTATAATTCCATCACATCGTATTAATTTGTGACGATGATAAATGTTTATATATAGAATAATCGGAAATTCTGTGATGGACATGTTATTAAACATTCCTGATACTAGATTTACTTAGATTCATACTTGGATGATAACTATGTCTCGTATCATTGGATACTATAATTCCTTAACTTCGTATTAATTTCTGTCTATGACAAAAAGTTATAACTAGAATAATCGGAAATTCTGTGTAGAACATGGTGTTAAGTATTTCCGATTCTAGATTTATTTAGATTCCTCCATTGAGGTTAGGTATATCTCCTATCATTGGGTACCATAATTCCCTAACTTCGTATTAATTTCTGTCTATGACAAAAATTTATAACCTGAATGATCAGAAATTCTGTGAAGGACATGTTATTAAATATTTCTGATTCTAGATTTATTTAGATTCCTGGTTTGAGGTTAGGTATGCCTCGTATCACTGGATGCTAATATTCCTTAACTTCGTATTAATTTCTGTCTATGACAAATATTTATAACATGAATAATCAGAAATTCTGTGTAGAACATGTTGCTAAATATTCCTGATTCTAGATTAATTCAGATTCATACTTTGAGGTTATGTATGTCTCGTGTCATTTGATACTATAATTCCATAACTTCGTATTAATTTGTGACGATGTTAAATATTTATATATAGAATAATCGGAAATTCTGTGATGGACATGTTATTAAATAATTCCTGATACTAGATTTACTTAGATTCATACTTTGAGATTAACTATGTCTCGTATCATTGGATACTATAATTCCTTAACTTCGTATTAATTTCTGTCTATGACAAAAATTTAAAACCAGAATAATCAGAAATTCTGTGAAGAACATTTTGGTAAATATTCCTGATTCTAGATTTATTTGGATTCATACTTTGAGGTTAGCTATATCTCGTATCAGTGGATATTACTCCTCCCTAACTTTGTATTAATTTCTGTCTATGACAAAAATTTATATCCAGAATAATCAGAAATTCTGTGAAGAACATGTTGGTAAATATTCCGGATTCTAGATTTATTTATATTCTTACTTTGATGTTAGGTGTGCCTCGTATCACTGGATGCTATTATTCCTTAACTTCGTATTAATTTCTGTCTATGACAAATATTTATAACTTGAATAATCAGAAATTCTGTAAAGGACATGTTGGTAAATATTCCTGATTCTAGATTCATTTAGATTCATAATTCGAGGTTAGGTGTGTCTCCTATCATTGGATGCTATAATTCCCCAACTTCGTATTAGTTTCTGTCTATGACAAATATTTATAACATGAATAATCAGAAATTCTGAGAAGGACATGTTGGTAAATATTCCTGATTCTAGATTTATTTAGATTCATAATTCGAGGTTAGGTGTGTCTCCTATCATTGGATACTATAATTCCCTAACTTCGTATTAATTTGTGTCTATGACAAATATTTATAACATGAATAATCAGAAATTCTGTGTAGGACATGTTGGTAAATATTCCTGATTCTAGATTTATTTAGATTCATAATTCGAGGTTATGTATGTCTCGTATCATTGGATAGTATAATTCCTTAACTTCGTATTAATTTGTGACGATGCTAAATATTTATATATACAATAACAGGAAATTCTGTGATGGACATGTTATTAAATATTTCTGATTCTAGATTTATTTAGATTCATATTTTGAGGTTAGGTATGTCTCGTATCATTGGATACTATAATTCCTTAACTTCGTATTAATTTGTGACGATGATAAATATTTATATATAGAATAATCGGAAATTCTGTGATGGACATGTTATTAAATATTTCTGATTCTAGATTTATTTAGATTCTTACTTTGAGGTTAGGTATGTCTCGTATCATTGGATACTATTATTCCTTAACTTCGTATTAATTTCTGACGATGATAGAAATTTATATCTAGAATAATCGGAAATTCTGTGTAGAACATGTTGTTAGATATTTATGATTCATGTTTCATTTAGATTCTAACTTTGAGGTTAAGAATGCCTCGTATCATTGGATGCAATAGTTCCGTAACTTCGTATTAATTTCTGACCATGATAGAAATTTATATCTAGAATAATCGGAAATTCTGTGTAGAACATGTTGTTAGATATTTATGATTCATGTTTCATTTAGATTCTAACTTTAAGGTTAAGAATGCCTCGTATCATTGGATGCAATAGTTCCTTAACTTCGTATTAATTTGTGACGATGTTAAATATTTATATATAGAATAATCGGAAATTCTGTGATGGACATGTTATTAAATATTCCTGATACTAGATTTACTTAGATTCATACTTTGAGGTTAACTATGTCTCGTATCATAGGATACTATAATTCCTTAACTTCGTATTAATTTCTGTCTATGACAAAAATTTAATACCAGAATAATCAGAAATTCTGTGAAGAACATGTTGGTAAATATTCCTGATTCTAGATTTATTTGGATTCATATTTTGAGGTTAGCTATATCTCGTATCAGTGGATACTACACCTCCATAACTTCGTATTAATTTCTGTCTATGACAAAAATTTATAACCAGAAAAATCAGAAATTCTGTGAAGAACACGTTGGTAAATATTCCTGATTCTAGATTTATTGAGATTCCTACTTTGAGGTTAGCTATGTCTCGTATCATTGGATGCTATAATTCGTTAACATCGTATTAGTTTGTGACCATGATAAAAATGTATATATCGAATAATCGGAAATTCTGCGAAGATTATGTTGTTAAATATTTCTGATTCTAGATTTCTTTATATTCTTACTTTGAGGTTAGGTATGCCTCGTATCACTGGATGCTATTATTCCTTAACTTCGTATTAATTTCTGTCTTTGACAAATATTTATAACATGAATAATCAGAAATTCTGTGAAGGACATGTTGGTAAATATTCCTGATTCTAGATTTATTTAGATTCATAATTCGAGGTTAGGTGTGTCTCCTATCATTGGATACTATAATTCCCTAACTTCGTATGAATTTCTGTCTATGACAAAAATTTATAACATGAATAATCAGAAATTCTGTGATGATCATGTTTTTAAATATTTCTCATTATACATTTATTTGGATTCTTACTTTGAGGTTAGGTATGCCTCGTATCATTGGATACTACAATTCCCCAACTTCGTATTAATTTCTGTCTATGACAAATATTTATAACATGAATAATCAGAAATTCTGTGAAGGACATGTTGGTAAATATTCCTGATTCTAGATTTATTTAGATTCATAATTCGAGGTTAGGTGTGTCTCCTATCATTGGATACTGTAATTCCCTAACTTCGTATTAATTTCTGTCTATGACAAAAATTTATAACATGAATAATCAGAAATTCGGTGAAGAACGTGTTGGTAAATATACCTGATTCTAGATTTATTTAGATTCATACTTTGAGGTTAGCTACATCTCGTATCAGTGGATACTACTCCTCCCTAACATTGTATTAATTTCTGTCTATGACAAAAATTTATAACCAGAAAAATCAGAAATTCTGTGAAGAACATGTTGTTAAATATTCCTGATTCTAGATTTATTGAGATTCCTACTTTGATGTTAGCTATGTCTCGTATCATTCGATGCTATAATTCCTTAACATCGTATTAGTTTGTGACCATGATAAAAATGTATATATCGAATAATCGGAACTTCTGCGAAGATTATGTTGTTAAATATTTCTGATTCTAGATTTCTTTATATTCTTACTTTGAGGTTAGGTATGCCTCGTATCACTGGATGCTATTATTCCTTAACTTCTTATTAATTTCTGTCTATGACAAATATTTATAACATGAATAATCAGAAATTCTGTGAAGGACATGTTGGTAAATATTCCTGATTCTAGATTTATTTAGATTCATAATTCGAGGTTAGGTGTGTCTCCTATCATTGGATACTATAATTCCCTAACTTCGTATTAATTTCTGTCTATGACAAATATTTATAACATGAATAATCAGAAATTCTGTGATGGACATGTTGGTAAATATTCCTGATTCTAGATTTATTTAAATTCATAATTCGAGGTTAGGTATGTCTCGTATCATTGGATACTATAACTCCTTAACTTCGTATTAATTTGTGACGATGCAAAATATTAATATATACAATTATAGGAAATTCTGTGATGGACATGTTATTAAATATTTCTGATTCTAGATTTATTTATATTCTTACTTTGAGGTTAGGTATGCCTCGTATCACTGGATGCTATTATTCCTTAACTTCGTATTAGTTTCTGTCTATGACAAAAATTTATAACCAGATTGATCAGAAATTCTGTGAAGGACATGTTGGTAAATATTCCTGATTCCAGATTAATTTGGATTCATACTTTGAGGTTAGGTATGCCTCGTATCACTGGATGCTATTATTACTTAACTTCGTATTAATTTCTGTCTATGACAAATATTTATAACATGAATAATTGGAAATTCTGTGTAGAACGTGCCGTTAAATATTTCTGATTCAAGTCTCATATAGATTCTTACTTTGAGGTTAAGTATGCCTCGTATCATTGGATATTATAATTCCATCACATCGTATTAATTTGTGACGATGATAAATGTTTATATATAGAATAATCGGAAATTCTGTGATGGACATGTTATTAAACATTCCTGATACTAGATTTACTTAGATTCATACTTGGATGATAACTATGTCTCGTATCATTGGATACTATAATTCCTTAACTTCGTATTAATTTCTGTCTATGACAAAAAGTTATAACTAGAATAATCGGAAATTCTGTGTAGAACATGGTGTTAAGTATTTCCGATTCTAGATTTATTTAGATTCCTCCATTGAGGTTAGGTATATCTCCTATCATTGGTTACCATAATTCCCTAACTTCGTATTAATTTCTGTCTATGACAAAAATTTTTAACATGAATAATCAGAAATTCTGTGAAGAACGTGTTGGTAAATATACCTGATTCTAGATTTATTTAGATTCATACTTTGAGGTTAGCTATATCTCGTGTCAGTGGATACTACTTCTCCCTAACATTCTATTAATTTCTGTCTATGACAAAAATTTATAACCTGAATGATCAGAAATTCTGTGAAGGACATGTTATTAAATATTTCTGATTCTAGATTTATTTAGATTCCTGGTTTGAGGTTAGGTATGCCTCGTATCACTGGATGCTATTATTCCTTAACTTCGTATTAATTTCTGTCTATGACAAATATTTATAACGTGAATAATCAGAAATTCTGTGTAGAACATGTTGCTAAATATTCCTGATTCTAGATTAATTCAGATTCATACTTTGAGGTTATGTATGTCTCGTGTCATTTGATACTATAATTCCATAACTTCGTATTAATTTGTGACGATGTTAAATATTTATATATAGAATAATCGGAAATTCTGTGATGGACATGATATTAAATATTCCTGATACTAGATTTACTTAGATTCATACTTTGAGATTAACTATGTCTCGTGTCATTGGATACTATAATTCCTTAACTTCGTATTAATTTCTGTCTATGACAAAAATTTAAAACCAGAATAATCAGAAATTCTGCGAAGAACATGTTGGTAAATATTCCTGATTCTAGATTTATTTGGATTCATAATTTGAGGTTAGCTATATCTCGTATCAGTGGATACTACTCCTCCCTAGCTTTGTATTAATTTCGGTCTATGACAAAAATTTATATCCAGAATAATCAGAAATTCTGTGAAGAACATGTTGGTAAATATTCCGGATTCTAGATTTATTTATATTCTTACTTTGAGGTTAGGTGTGCCTCGTATCACTGGATGCTATTATTCCTTAACTTCGTATTAATTTCTGTCTATGACAAATATTTATAACTTGAATAATCAGAAATTCTGTAAAGGACATGTTGGTAAATATTCCTGATTCTAGATTCATTTAGATTCATAATTCGAGGTTAGGTGTGTCTCCTATCATTGGATGCTATAATTCCCCAACTTCGTATTAATTTCTGTCTATGACAAATATTTATAACATGAATAATCAGAAATTCTGAGAAGGACATGTTGGTAAATATTCCTGATTCTAGATTTATTTAGATTCATAATTCGAGGTTAGGTGTGTCTCCTATCATTGGATACTATAATTCCCTAACTTCGTATTAATTTCTGTCTATGACAAATATTTATAACATGAATAATCAGAAATTATGTGTAGGACATGTTGGTAAATATTCCTGATTCTAGATTTATTTAGATTCATAATTCGAGGTTATGTATGTCTCGTATCATTGGATAGTATAATTCCTTAACTTCGTATTAATTTGTGACGATGCTAAATATTTATATATACAATAACAGGAAATCCTGTGATGGACATGTTATTAAATATTTCTGATTCTAGATTTATTTAGATTCATACTTTGAGGTTAACTATGTCTCGTATCATTGGATACTATAATTCCTTAACTTCGTATTAATTTCTGTCTATGACAAAAATTTAAAACTAGAATAATCAGAAATTCTGTGATGGACATGTTATTAAATATTTCTGATTCTAGATTTATTTAGATTCTTACTTTGAGGTTAGGTATGTCTCGTATCAGTGGATACTACACGTCCCTAACTTTGTATTAATTTCTGTCTATGACAAAAATTTATAACCAGAATAATCAGAAATGCTGTGAAGAATATGTTGGTAAATATTCCTGATTCTAAATTTATTGAGATTCCTACTTTGAGGTTAGCTATGTCTCGTATCATTGGATGCTATAATTCCTTAACATCGTATTAATTTCTGTCTATGACAAATATTTATAACATGAATAATCAGAAATTCTGTGAAGGACATGTTGGTAAACATTCCTGATTCTAGATTTATTTAGATTCATAATTCCAGGTTAGGTGTGTCCTCCTATCATTGGATACTATAATTCCCCAACTTCGTATTAATTTCTGTCTATGACAAAGATTTATAACATGAATAATCAGTAATTCTGTGATGATCATGTTTTTAAATATTTCTCATTATAGATTTATTTGGATTCTTACTATGAGGTTAGGTATGCCTCGTATCATTGGATACTATAATTCCTTAACTTCATTTTAATTGCTGACTATGACAAAAATTTATAACCAGAATGATCAGAAATTCTGTGAAGGACATGTTATTAAATATCTCTGATTCTAGATTTATTTAGATTCCTGCTTCGAGGTTAGGTATGTCTCTATCATTGGATACTATAATTCCCTAACTTCGTATTAATTTCTGTCTATGACAAATATTTATAACATGAATAATCAGAAATTCTGTGAAGAACGTGTTGGTAAATATACCAGATTCTAAATTTATTGAGATTCCTACTTTGAGGTTAGCTATGTCTCGTATCATTGGATGCTATAATTCCTTAACATCGTATTAATTTCTGTCTATGACAAATATTTATAACATGAATAATCAGTAATTCTGTGAAGGACATGTTGGTAAACATTCCTGATTCTAGATTTATTTAGATTCATAATTCGAGGTTAGGTGTGTCTCCTATCATTGGATACTATAATTCCCTAACTTCGTATTAATTTCTGTCTATGACAAATATTTATAACATGAATAATCAGAAATTCTGTGTAGGACATGTTGGTAAATATTCCTGATTCTAGATTTATTTAGATTCATAATTCGAGGTTATGTATGTCTCGTATCATTGGATAGTATAATTCCTTAACTTCGTATTAATTTGTGACGATGCTAAATATTTATATATACAATAACAGGAAATCCTGTGATGGACATGTTATTAAATATTTCTGATTCTAGATTTATTTAGATTCATACTTTGAGGTTAGCTATATCTCGTATCAGTGGATACTACACCTCCATAACTTTGTATTAATTTCTGTCTATGACAAAAATTTATAACCAGAAAAATCAGAAATTCTGTGAAGAACATGTTGGTAAATATTCCTGATTCTAGATTTATTGAGATTCCTACTTTGAGGATAGCTATGTCTCGTATCATTGGATGCTATAATTCCTTAACATCGTATTAGTTTGTGACCATGATAAAAATGTATATATCGAATAATCGGAAATTCTGCGAAGATTATGTTGTTAAATATTTCTGATTCTAGATTTCTTTATATTCTTACTTTGAGGTTAGGTATGCCTCGTATCACTGGATGCTATTATTCCTTAACTTCGTATTAATTTCTGTCTTTGACAAATATTTATAACATGAATAATCAGAAATTCTGTGAAGGACATGTTGGTAAATATTCCTGATTCTAGATTTATTTAGATTCATAATTCGAGGTTAGGTGTGTCTCCTATCATTGGATACTATAATTCCCTAACTTCGTATGAATTTCTGTCTATGACAAAAATTTATAACATGAATAATCAGAAATTCTGTGATGATCATGTTTTTAAATATTTCTCATTATAGATTTATTTAGATTCCTGCTTCGAGGTTAGGTATGTCTCTATCATTGGATACTATAATTCCCTAACTTCGTATTAATTTCTGTCTATGACAAATATTTATAACATGAATAATCAGAAATTCTGTGAAGAACGTGTTGGTAAATATACCAGATTCTAAATTTATTGAGATTCCTACTTTGAGGTTAGCTATGTCTCGTATCATTGGATGCTATAATTCCTTAACATCGTATTAATTTCTGTCTATGA
Source organism: Lasioglossum baleicum (assembly GCF_051020765.1). Taxonomy (NCBI): domain Eukaryota; kingdom Metazoa; phylum Arthropoda; class Insecta; order Hymenoptera; family Halictidae; genus Lasioglossum; species Lasioglossum baleicum. The sequence goes on along the minus strand of NW_027469820.1, from coordinate 51,905 downwards.
CAAATATTTATAACATGAATAATCAGAAATTCTGTGAAGAACGTGTTGGTAAATATACCAGATTCTAAATTTATTGAGATTCCTACTTTGAGGTTAGCTATGTCTCGTATCATTGGATGCTATAATTCCTTAACATCGTATTAATTTCTGTCTATGACAAATATTTATAACATGAATAATCAGTAATTCTGTGAAGAATATGTTGGTAAATATTCCTGATTCTAAATTTATTGAGATTCCTACTTTGAGGTTAGCTATGTCTCGTATCATTGGATGCTATAATTCCTTAACATCGTATTAATTTCTGTCTATGACAAATATTTATAACATGAATAATCAGAAATTCTGTGAAGGACATGTTGGTAAACATTCCTGATTCTAGATTTATTTAGATTCATAATTCCAGGTTAGGTGTGTCCTCCTATCATTGGATACTATAATTCCCCAACTTCGTATTAATTTCTGTCTATGACAAAGATTTATAACATGAATAATCAGTAATTCTGTGATGATCATGTTATTAAATATTTCTGATTCTAGATTTATTTAGATTCATACTTTGAGGTTAGCTATATCTCGTATCAGTGGATACTACACCTCCATAACTTTGTATTAATTTCTGTCTATGACAAAAATTTATAACCAGAAAAATCAGAAATTCTGTGAAGAACATGTTGGTAAATATTCCTGATTCTAGATTTATTGAGATTCCTACTTTGAGGATAGCTATGTCTCGTATCATTGGATGCTATAATTCCTTAACATCGTATTAGTTTGTGACCATGATAAAAATGTATATATCGAATAATCGGAAATTCTGCGAAGATTATGTTGTTAAATATTTCTGATTCTAGATTTATTTAGATTCATAATTCGAGGTTAGGTGTGTCTCCTATCATTGGATACTATAATTCCCTAACTTCGTATTAATTTCTGTCTATGACAAATATTTATAACATGAATAATCAGAAATTCTGTGAAGGACATGTTGGTAAATATTCCTGATTCTAGATTTATTCAGATTCATAATTCGAGGTTAGGTATGTCTCGTATCATTGGATACTATAATTCCTTAACTTCGTATTAATTTGTGACGATGCTAAATATTTATATATACAATAATAGGAAATTCTGTGATGGACATGTTATTAAATATTTCTGATTCTAGATTTATTTAGATTCATATTTTGAGGTTAGGTATGTCTCGTATCATTGGATACTACAATACCTTAGCTTCGTATTAATTTGTGACGATGATAAATATTTATATATAGAATAGTCGGAAATTCTGTGATGGACATGTTATTAAATATTTCTGATTCTAGATTTATTTAGATTCTTACTTTGAGGTTAGGTATGTCTCCTATCATTGGATGCTATAATTCCTTAACATCGTATTAATTTGTGACCATGATAAAAATGTATATATCGAATAATCGGAAATTCTGCGAAGAATATGTTGTTAAATATTTCTGATTCTAGATTTATTTATATTCTTACTTTGAGGTTAGGTATGCCTCGTATCACTGGATGCTATTATTCCCTAACTTCGTATTAATTTCTGTCTATGACAAAAATTTATAACCAGAATGATCAGAAATTCTGTGAAGGACATGTTGGTAAATATTCCTGATTCCAGATTAATTTGGATTCATACTTTGAGGTTAGCTATATCTCGTATCAGTGGATACTACACCTCCCTAACTTTGTATTAATTTCTGTCTATGACAAAAATTTATAACCAGAATAATCAGAAATTCTGTGAAGAACATGTTGGTAAATATTCCTTATTCTAGATTTATTGAGATTCCTACTTTGCGGTTAGCTATGTCTCGTATCATTGGATGCTATAATTCCTTAACATCGTATTAGTTTGTGACCATGATAAAAATGTATATATCGAATAATCGGAAATTCTGCGAAGATTATGTTGTTAAATATTTCTGATTCTAGATTTCTTTATATTCTTACTTTGAGGTTAGGTATGCCTCGTATCACTGGATGCTATTATACCTTAACTTCGTATTAATTTCTGTCTATGACAAAAAGTTATAACTAGAATAATTGGAAATTCTGTGTAGAACGTGCCGTTAAATATTTCTGATTCAAGTATCATATACATTCTTACTTTGAAGTTAAGTATGCCTCGTATCATTGGATATTATAATTCCTTCACATCGTATTAATTTGTGACTATGATAAATGTTTATATATAGAATAATCGGAAATTCTGTGATGGACATGTTATTAAATATTCCTGATACTAGATTTACTTAGATTTATACCTTGAGGTTAACTATGTCTCGTATCATTGGATACAATAATTCCTGAACTTCGTATTAATTTCTGTCTATGACAAAATTTTAAAACCAGAATAATCAGAAATTCTGTGAAGAACATGTTGGTAAATATTCCTGATTCTAGATTTATTTGGATTCATACTTTGAGGTTAGCTATATCTCGTATCAGTGGATACTACACGTCCCTAACTTTGTATTATTTTCTGTCTATGACAAAAATTTATAACCAGAAAAATCAGAAATTCTGTGAAGAACATGTTGGTAAATATTCCTGATTCTAGATTTATTGAGATTCCTACTTTGAGGTTAGCTATGTCTCGTATCATTGGATGCTATAATTCCTTAACATCGTATTAGTTTGTGACCATGACAAAAATGTATATATCGAATAATCGGAAATTCTGCGAACATTATGTTGTTAAATATTTCTGATTCTAGATTTCTTTATATTCTTACTTTGAAGTTAGGTATGCCTCGTATCACTGGATGCTATTATTCCTTAACTTCGTATTAATTTCTGTCTATGACAAATATTTATAACATGAATAATCAGAAATTCTGTGAAGGACATGTTGGTAAATATTCCTGATTCTAGATTTATTTAGATTCATAATTCGAGGTTAGGTGTGTCTCCTATCATTGGATACTATAATTCCCTAACTTCGATTTAATTTCTGTCTATGACAAATATTTATAACATGAATAATTTGAAATTCTGTGAAGGACATGTTGGTAAATATTCCTGATTCTAGATTTATTCAGATTCATAATTCGAGGTTAGGTATGTCTCGTATCATTGGATACTATAATTCCTTAACTTCGTATTAATTTGTGACGATGCTAAATGTTTATATATACAATAATAGGAAATTCTGTGATGGACATGTTATTAAATATTCCTGATTCTAGATTTATTTAGATTCATAATTCGAGGATAGGTATGTCTCGTATCATTGGATTCTATAATTCCTTAACTTCGTATTAATTTGTGACGATGCTAAATATTTATCTATACAATAATAGGAAATTCTGTGATGGACATGTTATTAAATATTTCTGATTCTAGATTTATTTACATTCTTAGTTTGAGGTTAGGTATGCCTCGTATCACTGGATGCTATTATTCCTTAACTTCGTATTAGTTTGTGTCTATGACAAAAATTTATAACCAGATTGATCAGAAATTCTGTGAAGGACATGTTATTATTTTATTTCTGATTGTAGATTTATTTAGATTCCTGCTTTGAGGTTAGGTATACCTTGTATCACTGGATGCTATTATTCCTTAACTTCGTATTAATTTCTGTCTATGACAAATATTTATAATATGAATAATCAGAAATTCTGTGAAGGACATGTTGGTAAATATTCCTGATTCTAGATTTATTCAGATTCATAATTCGAGGTTAGGTATGTCTCGTATCATTGGATACTATAATTCCGTATCTTCGTATTAATTTGTGACGATGATAAATATTTATATATAGAATAATCGGAAATTCTGTGATGGACATGTTATTAAATATTTCTGATTCTAGATTTATTTAGATTCTTACTTTGAGGTTAGGTATGTCTCCTATCATTGGATGCTATAATTCCATAACATCGTATTAATTTGTGACCATGATAAAAATGTATATATCGAATAATCGGAAATTCTGCGAAGGATATGTTGTTAAATATTTCTGATTCTAGATTTATTTATATTCTTACTTTGAGGTTAGGTATGCCTCGTATCACTGGATGCTATTATTCCCTAACTTCGTATTAATTTCTGTCTATGACAAAAATTTATAACCAGAATGATCAGAAATTCTGTGAAGGACATGTTGGTAAATATTCCTGATTCCAGATTAATTTGGATTCATACTTTGAGGTTAGCTATATCTCGTATCAGTGGATACTACACCTCCCTAACTTTGTATTAATTTCTGTCTATGACAAAAATTTATAACCAGAATAATCAGAAATTCTGTGAAGAACATGTTGGTAAATATTCCTTATTCTAGACTTATTGAGATTCCTACTTTGAGGTTAGCCATATCTCGTATCATTGGATGCTATAATTCCTTAACATCGTATTAGTTTGTGACCATGATAAAAATGTATATATCGAATAATCGGAAATTCTACGAAGATTATGTTGTTAAATATTTCTGATTCTAGATTTCTTTATATTCTTACTTTGAGGATAGGAATGTCTCGTATCATTTGATACTATAATTCCTTAACATCGTATTAATTTGTGACGATGATAAATGTTTATATACAGAATAATCGGAAATTCTGTGATGGACATGTTATTAAATATTTCTCATTCTAGATTTATGCAGATTCCTACTTTGAGAATAGCTATATCTCGTATCATTGGATACTATAATTCCTTAACTTCGTATTAACTTGTGACGACGATAAAAATTTATATCTAGAATAATCGGTAATTGTGTGATGAACGTGTTTTTAAACATTTCTGATTCCAGATTTATTTAGATTCTTACTTTGAGGTTAGGTCTGCCTCGTACCATTGGTTGCTATTATTACTTAACTTCGCATTAATTTCTGTCTGTGACAAAAATTTACAGCCAGAATGATCAGAAATTCTGTGATGAACATGTTGGTAAATATTCCTGATTCTAGATTAATTTAGATTCATACTTTGAGGTTAAGTATGCCTCGTACCATTGGATGATATTATTCCTTAAATTCGCATTAATTTCTGACCATGATAAATATATATATCTGGAATGATTGGAAATTCTACGACGAACATGTTGTTAAATATTTCTAATTCTATATTTATTTAGATTCTTACTTTGAAGTTAGGTATGTCTCGTATCATTGGATACTATAATTCCTTAACTTCCTGTTAATTTCTGTCTATGACAAAAATTTATAACCAGAATAATCAGAAATTCTGTGAAGAACATGTTGGTAAATATTCCTGATTCTAGTTTTATTTAGATTCATACTTTGTGGATAGGTCTGCCTCGTATCATTGGATGCTGTTATTCCTTAACTTTGTACTAATTTCTGACGATGATAAAAATTTATAACTATAATAATCTGAAATTATGTGGAGAACATGTTGTTAAATATTCGTGATTCCAGATTTATTTATATTCTCGTTTTGAGGTTAGGTAAATCTCGTATCATTGGTTTCTATAATTCCTTTACTTCGTATTAGTTTCTGTCAATAACAAAAACAAATAACTTGATTAATCTGAAATTCTGTGATGAATATTATGTTAAATATTCCTGATTCTAGATTTATTTAGATTCTTACTGTGAGGTTAACAGTATCTCGTATCATTGGATACTATAATTCCTTTACTTCGTACTAATTTCTGCCTGTGACAGAAACATATAACTAGAATAATCAGGAATGCTGTGAGGACCATGTTGCTAAATATTCCTGATTCTAGATTTATTTAGGTTCATATTTTGAGGTTAGTTATGTCTCGTATCATTGGATACTATAATTCCTTATCTTCGTATTAATTTGTGACGATGAAACAAATTTATATCTAGAATAATCAGAAATTCTGTGTGGAACATGATATTAAATATTCCTGATTCTAGATTTATTTAGATTCATACTTTGAGGTTAACTAAGACTCGTATCATTGGATACTATAATTCCTTAACTTCGTACTAATTTCTGTCTGTGACAAAAAGATATAACTAGAATAATCAGGAATGCTGTGTGGACCATGTTGCTAGATATCCCGGTTTCTAGATTTATTTAGATTCATACTTTTAGTTTAGCTATATCTCGTATCAGTGGATACTGTAATTCCTTAACTTCGTATTAATTTCTGTCTATGAAACAAATTTATATCCAGAATAATCCGAAATTCTGTGTGGAACATGTTGTTAAATATTCCTGATTCTATATTTATTTAGATTCATACTCTGAGGTTAACAGTATCTCGTATCATTGGATAATATAATTCCTTAACTTCGTACTAATTTCTGTCTGTGACAGAAACATATAACTAGAATAATCAGGAATGCTGTGAGGACCATGTTGCTAAATATTCCTGATTCTAGATTTATTTACGTTCATATTTTGAGGTTAGGTATGCCTCGTATCATTGGATACTATAATTCCATAACTTCGTATTAATTTCTGACTATGACAAAAATTAATAACTAGAATAATCGGAAATTATGTGATGGACATGTTATTAAATATTTCTCATTCTAGATTTATTTAGATTCCTGCTATGAGGTTATTAATGCATCGTATCATTGGACACTATAATTCCGTAACTTCGTATTAATTTCTGACGATGACAAATATTTATATCTAGAATAATCGGAAATTCTGTGAAGAACATATTGTTAAATATTTCTGATTCTAGTTATATTTGGATTCATACTTTGAGGTTAGGTATGTCTCGTATCATTGGATGCTATAATTCCTTAACTTCGAATTAATTTCTGACGATCATAAAATTAATATCTAGAACAATCGGAAATTCTGTGATGAAAATGTTGTTAAATATATCTGATTCTTGATTCATTTAGACTCTTACATTGATCTTAGGTATGTCTAGTATCATTGGATGCTGTAATTCCTTAGCTTCGTATTAATTTCTGACCATGACAAAAATTTGTAACTAGAATTATCGGAAATTCTGTGAAGGACATGTAGATAAATATTTCTGATTCTAGTATTATTTGGATTCTTACTTTGAGGTTAGGTATATCTCGTATCATTGGAAGCTATTATTCCTTAACTTCGTATTAATTTCTGTCTGTGAAACAAATTTATATCTAGAATAATCAGAAATTCTGTGTGGAACATGTTGGTAAATATTCCTGATTCTAGATTTATTTAGATTCAGACTTTGAGGTTAACTATATCTCCTATCATTGGATGCTTTTATTCCTTAACCTCGCATTAATTTCTGACCATTTATAAAGAATTATATCTGGAATGATCGGAAATTCTGCGAAGAACATGTTGTTAAATATTTCTGATTCAATATTTATTTAGATTCTTACTTTGAGGTTAGGAATGCCTCGTATCATTGGATACTATAATAGCTTAACATCGTATAAATTTCTGTCTATGACAAAAATTTATATCTAGAATAATCAAGAATTCTGTGAGGACCATGTTGCTAAATATTCCTGATTCTAGATTTATTTAGATTCATACTTTGAGGTTAGGTATGTCTCGTATTATTGGATACTATAATTCCTTAACTTCGTATTAATTTCTGACGATGATTAACATTTATACCTACTATAATAGGAAATTCTGTGATGAACATGTTGATAAATATTTATGATTTTAGATTTATTTAGATTCCCACTTTGAGGTGAGGTATGATTTGTATCTTTCGATGCAATAGTTCCATAACTTCGTGTTAGCTTCTGACGAGGACAAAAATTTATGACTAGAATAATCGGAAATTTTGTGAAAAACATGTTGATGAACGTTTCTGGTTCCATATTTATTTAGATTCTTACTTTGAGGTTAGGTATGTCTCGTATCATTGGATGCTATAATTCCTTAACATCGTATTAATTTCTGTCTATGACAAAAATTTATAACCAGAATGATCAGAAATTCTGTGAAGGACATGTTATTAAATATTTCTGATTATAGATTAATTTAGATTCCTGCCTTGAGGTCAGGTATGTCTCGAATCATAGGATACTATAATTCGTTAACTTTGTATTAATTTCTGACGATGATAAAAATATATATCTAGAATAATCAGTGATGCTGTGAGGACCATGTTGCTAATCATTCCTGATTCTAGATTTATTTAGATTCATACTTTGAGGTTAGGTATGTACCGTATCAATGGAATCTATAAATCCTTAACTTCGTATTAATTTCTGTCTATGAAACAAATTTATATCTTGAATAATGAGAAATTCCGTGTGGAACATGTTGTTAAATATTCCTGATTCTAGATTTATTTAGAATCATACTTTGAGGTTAGCTATATCTCGTATCACTGGATACTATATTTCCTTAACTTCGTACTAATTTTTGTCAGTGACGAAAAGGCACAACTAGATTAATCAGAAATTCTGTAATGAACATGTTAAATATTTCTGATTCTATTTTTATTCAGATTCTTACTTTGAGGTTATCTATGCCTCGTATCATTGGATACTGTAATTCCTTAACTTCGTATAAATTTCTGTCACTGACAAAAATTTATAACCAGAATAATCAGGAATACTGTGAGGACCATGTTGCTAATCATTCCTGATTCTAGATTTATTTAGATCCATACTTTGAGGTTAGGTATGTCTTGTATCATTGGATGCTATTGTTCCATAACGTCACATTAATCACTGAAGATGATAAAAATATATATCTAGAATAATCGGTAATTGTGTGATGATCATGTTGTTAAATATTTCTGATTATATGTTTATTTAGATTCTTACTTTGAGGTTAGGTATGCCTCGTAGCATTGGATACTGTAATTCTTTAACTTCGTATTAATTTCTGTCTATGACAAAAATTTATAACCAGGATGATCAGAAATTCTGTGAAGGACATGTTATTAAATCTTCTGATTCTAGATTTATTTAGATTCCTGCTTTGAGGTTAGGTATGTCTCCTATCATTAGATATTATAATTCCTCAACATCATATTAATTTGTAACGATGATATAAATTGATATATAGAATAATCGGAAATTCTGTGATGGACATGCTATTAAATACTTCTCAGTATAGATTTAATTAGATTCTTACTTTGAGGTGAGCTATATCTCGTATCAGTGGATACTATAATACCCAAGCTTCGTATTAATTTCTGTCTACGAAACAAATTTATATCTAGAATAATCAGAAATTCGGTGTGGAACATGTTGTTAAATATTCTTGATACTAGATCTATTTAGTTTCTTACTTTGAGGTTAGGTATGTCTTATTTCATTGGATACTGTAATTCCTTAACATCGTAGTAATTTCTGTCTGTGACAAAAAGTTATAACTAGATTAGTCAGAAATTCTGTGAAGAACATGTTGTTAAATACTCCTGATTCTATATTAATTTAGATTCATACTTTGATGTTAGCTATATCTCGTATCATTGGATGCTAATGTTCCTTAACTTCATATTAATATGTGGTGATGATATAAATTTATATATAGAATAATCGGAAATCCTCTCATGGTCATGCTATTAAATATTTCTCATTATAGATTTATTTAGTTTCTTACTTGAGGTTAGGTACATCACGCATCATGGTATGCTATAATTCCTTAACTTCGTATTAATTTCTGTCTATGACAAAAATTTATAACCAGAATAATCAGAAATTCTGTGAAGAACATGTTGGTAAATATTCCTGATTCTAGATTTATTTAGATTCATACTTTGAGGTTAGCTATATCTCGTATCAATTGGATACTATAATTCCATTCCTACGTATTAATTTCTGTCTATGAAAAAAATTTATATCTGGAATAATCAGAAATTCTGTGAAGAACATGTTGGTAAATATTCCGGATTCTAGATTTATTGAGATTCCTACATTGACGTTAGGTATGTCTCGTATCATTGGATACTATAATTCCTAAACTTCGCATTAATTTCAGAGTATGACAAAAAATAATAACTAGAATATTCGGAAATTCTGTGTAGAACATGTTGTTAAATATGTCTGATTCAAGTTTCATTTAGATTCATAACTCGAGGTTAGGTATGTCTCGTATCATTGGATACTATAATTCCTAAACTTCGCATTAATTTCAGAGTATGACAAAAAATAATAACTAGAATATTCGGAAATTCTGTGTAGAATATGTTGTTAAATATGTCTGATTCAAGTTTCATTTAAATTCATACATTGTGGTTAGGTATTTCTCGTATCATTGTATGCTATAATTTCATATCTTCGTATTAATTTGTGTCGATAATAAAAATTTATATCAATAATAATCGGAAATTCTGTGAAGAACATATTGTTAAATATTTCTGATTCTAGTTTTATTTAGATCCTTGCTTTGAGGTTAGGTATTCCTCGTATCATTGGATACTATAATTCCCTATCTTCGTATTAATTTCTGTCTTTGACAAATATTTGTAACATGAATAATCAGAAATTCTGTGAAGGACATGTTGGTAAATATTCCTGATTCTAGATTTATTTAGATTCATAATTCGAGGTTAAGTGTGTCTCTTATCATTGGATACTATAATTCCCCAACTTCGTATTAATTTCTGTCTATGACAAAAATTTATAACATGAATAATCAGAAATTCTGTGATGATCATGTTTATAAATATTTCTCATTATAGATTTATTTGGATTCTTCCATTGTGGTTATGTATGCCACGTATCATTGGATGCTATTATTCCTTAACTTCGAATTAATTTCTGTCTATGACAAAAAGTTATAACTAGAATAATCGGAAATTCTGTGTAGAACATGTTGTTAAATATTTCTGATTCAATTTTCATTTAGATTCTTACTTTGACGTTATGAATGACTCCTATCATTGGATGCTATGATTCCTTAAATTCGTATTAATTTCTGACGATGACAAAGTATATTACCAGAATAATTAGATATTCTGTGATGAACATGATGTTAAATATTCCTGATTCAAGACTTATTTACATTCTTACTTTGAGGTTAGGAATGTCTCGTATCATTGGATACCATAATTCCGTAACTTCGTATTAAATAATGACGATGATGAAAAATAATCACTTGAATAATCGGAAATTCTTTGACGAACATGTTGTTAAATATTTCTTATTCTCGTTTTATTTAGTTTCTTACATTCAGGATAGGTATATCTCGAATCACTGGATGCTATCATTCCGTAACTTTGCATTAATTTCAGACGATGATAAAAATTTATAACTAGAATAATCGGAAATTCTGTGAAGAACAGGTAGATAAATATTTCTGACTCTAGTTTTATTTAGATTCGTAATTTGAGGTTAGGTGTGCAACGTATCATTGGATGCTATTATTCCTTAACTTCGTATTAATTTCTGACGATGATAAAAATTTATATCTAGAATAATCGGAAATTGTGTGATGAACATGTTTTTAAATATTTCTGATTCAAGATTTATTTAGATTCTTAATTTCATATTCGGTATGTCTCGTATCATTGGATAATATAATTCCCTAACTTGGTACAAATTTCTGTCTGTGTCAAAAAGTTATATCTAGATTAGTCAAAAATTCTGTGAAGATAATGTTGTTTAATATTCCTGATTCTACATTTTTTTAGATTCATACTTTGGGGTTAGCTATATCTTGTATCAGTGGATACTATAATTCCTTAACTTCGTATTAATTTCTGTCTATGACAAAAAGTTATAACTAGAATAATTGGAAATTCTGTGTAGAACGTGCCGTTAAATATTTCTGATTCAAGTTTCATATAGATTCTTACTTTGAGGTTAAGTATGCCTCGTATCATTGGATATTATAATTCCTTCACATCGTATTAATTTGTGACGATGATAAATATTTATATATAGAATAATCGGATATTCTGTGAAGTCCATGTTGCTAATTATTCCTGATACCAGATTTATTTAGATTCATACTTTGAGGTTAACTATGTCTCGTATCATTGGATACAATAATTCCTTAACTTCGTATTAATTTCTGTCTATGACAAAAATTTAAAACCAGAATGATCAGAAATTCTGTGAAGAACATGTTGGTAAATATTCCTGATTCTAGATTTATTGAGATTCCTACTTTGAGGTTAGCTATGTCTCGTATCATTGGATGCTATAATTCCTTAACATCGTATTAGTTTGTGACCATGATAAAAATGTATATATCGAATAATCGGAAATTCTGCGAACATTATGTTGTTAAATATTTCTGATTCTAGATTTCTTTATATTCTTACTTTGAGGTTAGGTATGCCTCGTATCACTGGATGCTATTATACCTTAACTTCGTATTAATTTCTGTCTATGACAAAAAGTTATAACTAGAATAATTGGAAATTCTGTGTAGAACGTGCCGTTAAATATTTCTGATGCAAGTTTCGTATACATTCTTACTTTGAAGTTAAGTATGCCTCGTATCATTGGATATTATAATTCCTTCACATCGTATTAATTTGTGACTATGATAAATGTTTATATATAGAGTAATCGGAAATTCTGTGATGGACATGTTATTAAATATTCCTGATACTAGATTTACTTAGATTTATACCTTGAGGTTAACTATGTCTCGTATCATTGGATACAATTATTCCTGAACTTCGTATTAATTTCTGTCTATGACAAAAATTTAAAACCAGAATAATCAGAAATTCTGTGAAGAACATGTTGGTGAATATTCCTGATTCTAGATTTATTTGGATTCATACATTGAGGTTAGCTATATCTCGTATCAGTGGATGCTACACGTCCCTAACTTTGTATTAATTTCTGTCTATGACAAAAATTTATAACCAGAAAAATCAGAAATTCTGTGAAGAACATGTTGGTAAATATTCCTGATTCTAGATTTATTTGGATTCATACTTTGAGGTTAGCTATATCTCGTATCAGTGGATACTACACGTCCCTAACTTTGTATTAATTTCTGTCTATGACAAAAATTTAAAACCAGAATAATCAGAAATTCTGTGTAGGACATGTTGGTAAATATTCCTGATTCTAGATTTATTTAGATTCATAATTCGAGGTCAGGTATGTCTCGTATCATTGGATAGTATAATTACTTAACTTCGTATTAATTTGTGACGATGCTAAATATTTATATATACAATAACAGGAAATTCTGTGATGGACATGTTATTAAATATTTCTGATTCTAGATTTATTTAGTTTCATATTTTGAGGTTAGGTATGTCTCGTATCATTGGATACTATAATTCCTTAACTTCGTATTAATTTGTGACGATGATAAATATTTATAACCAGAATAATCTGAAATGTTGTGAAGCATATGTTGGTAAATATTCCTGATTCTAAATTTATTGAGATTCCTACTTTGAGGTTAGCTATGTCTCGTATCATTGGATGCTATAATTCCTTAACATCGTATTAGTTTGTGACCATGATAAAAATGTATATATCGAATAATCGGAAATTCTGCGAAGATTATGTTGTTAAATATTTCTGATTCTAGATTTCTTTATATTCTTACTTTGAGGTTAGGTATGCCTCGTATCACTGGCTGCTATTATTCCTTAACTTCGTATTAATTTCTGTCTATGACAAATATTTATAACATGAATAATCATTAATTCTGTGAAGGAGATGTTGGTAAATATTCCTGATTCTAGATTTATTTAGATTCATAATTCGAGGTTAGGTGTGTCTCCCATCATTGGATACTATAATTCCTCAACTTCGTATTAATTTCTGTCTATGACAAAGATTTATAACATGAATAATCAGAAATTCTGTGATGATCATGTTTTTAAATATTTCTCATTATAGATTTATTTGGATTCTCACTTTGAGGTTAGGTATGCCTCGTATCACTGGATGCTATTATTCCTTAACTTCTTACTAAATTCTGTCTATGACAAATATTTATAACATGAATAATCAGAAATTCTGTGAAGGACATGTTGGTAAATATTCCTGATTCTAGATTTATTTAGATTCATAATTCGAGGTTAGGTGTGTCTCCTATCATTGGATACTATAATTCCCTAACTTCGTATTAATTTCTGTCTATGACAAATATTTATATATAGAATAATCGGAAATTCAGTGATGGACATGTTATTAAATATTCCTGATTCTAGATTTATTTAGATTCATACTTTGAGGTTAACTATGTCTCGTATCATTGGATACAATAATTCCTTAACTTCGTATTAATTTCTGTCTATGACAAAAATTTAAAACCAGAATGATCAGAAATTCTGTGAAGAACATGTTGGTAAATATTCCTGATTCTAGATTTATTGAGATTCCTACTTTGAGGTTAGCTATGTCTCGTATCATTGGATGCTATAATTCCTTAACATCGTATTAGTTTGTGACCATGATAAAAATGTATATATCGAATAATCGGAAATTCTGCGAACATTATGTTGTTAAATATTTCTGATTCTAGATTTCTTTATATTCTTACTTTGAGGTTAGGTATGCCTCGTATCACTGGATGCTATTATACCTTAACTTCGTATTAATTTCTGTCTATGACAAAAAGTTATAACTAGAATAATTGGAAATTCTGTGTAGAACGTGCCGTTAAATATTTCTGATGCAAGTTTCATATACATTCTTACTTTGAAGTTAAGTATGCCTCGTATCATTGGATATTATAATTCCTTCACATCGTATTAATTTGTGACTATGATAAATGTTTATATATAGAGTAATCGGAAATTCTGTGATGGACATGTTATTAAATATTCCTGATACTAGATTTACTTAGATTTATACCTTGAGGTTAACTATGTCTCGTATCATTGGATACAATAATTCCTGAACTTCGTATTAATTTCTGTCTATGACAAAAATTTAAAACCAGAATAATCAGAAATTCTGTGAAGAACATGTTGGTAAATATTCCTGATTCTAGATTTATTTGGATTCATACTTTGAGGTTAGCTATATCTCGTATCAGTGGATACTACACGTCCCTAACTTTGTATTAATTTCTGTCTATGACAAAAATTTATAACCAGAAAAATCAGAAATTCTGTGAAGAACATGTTGGTAAATATTCCTGATTCTAGATTTATTTGGATTCATACTTTGAGGTTAGCTATATCTCGTATCAGTGGATACTACACGTCCCTAACTTTGTATTAATTTCTGTCTATGACAAAAATTTAAAACCAGAATAATCAGAAATTCTGGGTAGGACATGTTGGTAAATATTCCTGATTCTAGATTTATTTAGATTCATAATTCGAGGTTAGGTATGTCTCGTATCATTGGATAGTATAATTACTTAACTTCGTATTAATTTGTGACGATGCTAAATATTTATATATACAATAACAGGAAATTCTGTGATGGACATGTTATTAAATATTTCTGATTCTAGATTTATTTAGATTCATATTTTGAGGTTAGGTATGTCTCGTATCATTGGATACTATAATTCCTTAACTTCGTATTAATTTGTGACGATGATAAATATTTATATATAGAATAATCGGAAATTCTGTGATGGACATGTTATTAAATATTTCTGATTCTAGATTTATTTAGATTCATAATTCGAGGTTAGGTGTGTCTCCTATCATTGGATACTATAATTCCTCAACTTCGTATTAATTTCTGTCTATGACAAAGATTTATAACATGAATAATCAGAAATTCTGTGATGATCATGTTTTTAAATATTTCTCATTATAGATTTATTTGGATTCTCACTTTGAGGTTAGGTATGCCTCGTATCATTGGATACTGTAATTCTTTAACTTCGTATTAATTTCTGTCTATGACAAAAATTTATAACCAGGATGATCAGAAATTCTGTGAAGGACATGTTATTAAATCTTCTGATTCTATATTTATTTAGATTCTTACTTTGAGGTTAGCTATATCTCGTATCATTGGATACTATAATTCGTTAACTTTGTATTAATTTCTGACGATGATAAAAATATATATCTAGAATAATCAGTGATGCTGTGAGGACCATGTTGCTAATCATTCCTGATTCTAGATTTATTTAGATTCATACTTTGAGGTTAGGTATGTACCGTATCAATGGAATCTATAAATCCTTAACTTCGTATTAATTTCTGTCTATGAAACAAATTTATATCTTGAATAATGAGAAATTCCGTGTGGAACATGTAGCTAAATATTCCTGACTTTAGATTTATTTAGATACATACTTTGAGGTTAACTATGTCTCGTATCATTGTTTACTATAATTCCTTAACTTCGTATTAATTTCTGTTAATGACAAAAAATTTTAACTAGAATAACCAGAAATTATGTGAGGAACATGCTGTTTGGTAATACTGATTCTAGATTAATGTAGATTCATACTCTGAGGTTTGGCATGCCTCCCATCATTGGATGCTATTATTCCATAACGTCACATTAATTACAGACGATGATACTAAATTACATCTTGAATAATCGTAGATTGTGTGATGAACATGTTTTTAAATATTTCTGATTCTAGACTTATTTAGATTCTTACTTTGATGTTCGGCATGCCTCGTATCATTGGATACTACAATTCCTTAACTTCGTATCAATTTCTGTCTATGAAACAAATTTATATCTAGAATAATCAGAAATTGTGTGGAACATGTTGTTAAATATTCCTGATTCTAGATTTATTTAGAATCATACTTTGAGGTTTACTATGTCTCGTATCATTGGATGCTATTATTCCATAACGTCACATTAATTACTGAAGATGATAAAAATTTATATCTTGAATAATCAGGAATTCTGTGAGGACCATGTTGTTAAATATTCCTGATACTAGATTTATTTAGACTCTTGCTTTGAGGTTAGCTATATCTCGTATCACTGGATACTATATTTCCTTAACTTCGTACTAATTTTTGTCAGTGACGAAAAGGCACAACTAGATTAATCAGAAATTCTGTAATGAACATGTTAAATATTTCTGATTCTATTTTTATTCAGATTCTTACTTTGAGGTTATCTATGCCTCGTATCATTGGATACTGTAATTCCTTAACTTCGTATAAATTTCTGTCACTGACAAAAATTTATAACCAGAATAATCAGGAATACTGTGAGGACCATGTTGCTAATCATTCCTGATTCTAGATTTATTTAGATCCATACTTTGAGGTTAGGTATGTCTTGTATCATTGGATGCTATTGTTCCATAACGTCACATTAATCACTGAAGATGATAAAAATATATAACCAGAATAATCAGGAATACTGTGAGGACCATGTTGCTAATCATTCCTGATTCTAGATTTATTTAGATTCATACTTTGAGGTTATGTATGTCTTGTATCATTGGATGCTATTGTTCCATAACGTCACATTAATTACTGAAGATGATAAAAATTTATAACCAGGATGATCAGAAATTCTGTGAAGGACATGTTGGTAAATATTCCTGATTCTAGATTTATTTAGATTCATAATTCGAGGTTAGGTGTGTCTCCTATAATTGGATACTATAATTCCCTAACTTCGTATAAATTTCTGTCACTGACAAAAGTTTATAACCAGAATAATCAGGAATACTGTGAGGACCATGTTGCTAATCATTCCTGATTCTAGATTTATTTAGATTCATACTTTGAGGTTAGGTATGTCTTGTATCATTGGATGCTATTATTCCATAACGTCACATTAATTACTGAAGATGATAAAAATATATATCTAGAATAATCGGTAATTGTGTGATGATCATGTTGTTAAATATTTCTGATTATATGTTTATTTAGATTCTTACTTTGAGGTTAGGTATGCCTCGTAGCATTGGATACTGTAATTCTTTAACTTCGTATTAATTTCTGTCTATGACAAAAATTTATAACCAGGATGATCAGAAATTCTGTGAAGGACATGTTATTAAATCTTCTGATTCTAGATTTATTTAGATTCCTGCTTTGAGGTTAGGTATGTCTCCTATCATTAGATATTATAATTCCTCAACATCATATTAATTTGTGACGATGATATAAATTGATATATAGAATAATCGGAAATTCTGTGATGGACATGCTATTAAATACTTCTCAGTATAGATTTAATTAGATTCTTACTTTGAGGTGAGCTATATCTCGTATCAGTGGATACTATAATACCCAAGCTTCGTATTAATTTCTGTCTACGAAACAAATTTATATCTAGAATAATCAGAAATTCGGTGTGGAACATGTTGTTAAATATTCTTGATACTAGATCTATTTAGTTTCTTACTTTGAGGTTAGGTATGTCTTATTTCATTGGATACTGTAATTCCTTAACATCGTAGTAATTTCTGTCTGTGACAAAAAGTTATAACTAGATTAGTCAGAAATTCTGTGAAGAACATGTTGTTAAATACTCCTGATTCTATATTAATTTAGATTCATACTTTGATGTTAGCTATATCTCGTATCATTGGATGCTAATGTTCCTTAACTTCATATTAATATGTGGTGATGATATAAATTTATATATAGAATAATCGGAAATCCTCTCATGGTCATGCTATTAAATATTTCTCATTATAGATTTATTTAGTTTCTTACTTTGAGGTTAGGTACATCACGCATCATGGTATGCTATAATTCCTTAACTTCGTATTAATTTCTGTCTATGACAAAAATTTATAACCAGAATAATCAGAAATTCTGTGAAGAACATGTTGGTAAATATTCCTGATTCTAGATTTATTTAGATTCATACTTTGAGGTTAGCTATATCTCGTATCAATTGGATATATAATTCCTTAACTTCGCATTAATATGTGACAATGATGAATGTTTATGTATAGAACAATCGGAAAATCTGTGATGGACATGTTATTAAATATTTCTCAGTCTAGATTTATTTAGATTCATGCTTTAAGTTTAGGTATGTCTGGTATCATTGGATGCTATAATTCCTTAACATCGTATTAATTTGTGACGATGATGAATGTTTATATATAGAATGTTCGGAAATTCTGTGGTGGACATGTCGTTAAATATTTCGGACTCTATTTTTATTCAGATCCCTACGTTGAGGTCAGGTATGCCTCGTATCATTGGATGCTATAATTCCTTAACTTCGTATTAATTTAGGACTATGACAAAAATTTATAACTTGAATAATCGGGAATTCTATGAAGGACAAGTTGCTTAATATTACTGATCCTAGATTTATTTAGATTCATACCTTGGGCTTAGGTGGGTCTCGTGTCATTGGATGCTATAATTCCTTAACTTCGTATTAATTTCTGACGATGGCAAAAATTTATAACTAGAATAATGGTAAATTTTGCGAAGAAAATGTTGTTAAATATTTCTGAATCTAGATTTATTTAGATTCTTCCTTCGAGGTTAAGTATGTTTCGTATCATTGGATACTATAATTCCTTAACTTCGTACTAATTTCTATCTGTGACAAAAAGATATAACTAGAGTAATCTGTAATTCATTGAGGACCATGTTGCTAAATATTCCTGATTCTTGATTTATTTAGATTCATACTTTGAGGTTAGGTATGTCTCGTATCATTGGATACTATAAATCCTTTACTTAGTATGAATTACTGTCTATGCCAAAAATTTGTAACTAGAATAATACAAAATTCTGTGAAGAACGTGTTGTTAAATATTTCTGATTCTACATTTATTTAGAATCATACATTGAAGTTAGGTATCTCTCGTGTTACTGGATGCTATAATTACTTTACTTCGTGTTCATTTCTGATGATGATAAAAATTTATATCTAGAATAATCGGAAATTTTGTGAGGACCATGGTGCTAAATATTCCTGATTCTAGATTTATTTAGAATCGTACTTTGTGGTTAGCTATATCTCGTATCAGTGGATACTATTATTCCTTAACTTCGTATTAATTTCTGTCCATGAAACATATTTATATGTAGAATAATCAGATATTCTGTGAAGAACATGTTGTTATATATTCCTGATTCAAGATTTATTTGGATTCATACATTGAGGTTACGTATGTCTCGTATCATTGGATAATATAATTCCGTAACTTCGTATTAATTTCTGCCTATGACAAAAAGTTAGAACTAGAATAATCTGGAATTCTTTGAGGACCATGTTGCTAAATATTCCTGATTCTAGATTTATATAGATTCATTCATTGAGGTTTGCTATATCACGTATCATTTGATACTATAATTCCTTAACTTCATCTTAATTTCTGTATATGACAAAAATTTATAACCAGAATAATCAGGAATTCTGTGAGGGCCATGTTGCTAAATATTCCTGATTCTGGAATTATTTAGATTCATACTTTGAGGTTAGGTATATCCCGTATCATTAGACGCTATGATTCCTTAACTTCGTATTAATTACTGTCTATGAAACAAATTTTAAACTAGAATAATCAGAAATTCTGTGTGGAACATATTATTAAATATTCCTGATTATAGATATATTTAGAATCATGCTTTGAGGTTAAGTATGCCTTGTATCATTGGATGCTATTATTCCTTAACATCGTATTAATTTGTGACTATGATAAATGTCTATATATAGAATTATCGGAAATTCTGTGATGGACATGTTATTAAACACTTCTCATTCTAGATTTATTCAGATTCCTACTTTGAGGGTAGCTATATCTCGTATCATTGGATACTATAATTCCTTAACTTCGAATTAACTTGTGACGATGACAAAAATTTATATCCAGAATAATCGGTAATTGCGTGATGAACATGCTTTTGAATATTTCTGATTCGTGATTTATTTAGATTCTTACTTTCAGGTCAGGAATGCATCGTATCATTGGATGCTATAATTCCTTAACTTCATATTAATTTGTGACGATTATAAATATTTATATATAGAATAATCGGAAATTCTGCGATGGACATGTTATTGAATATTTCTCATTCTAGATTTATTCAGATTCATCCTTTGAGGTTAGGTATGTGTCGTATCATTGGATACTATAATTCCTAAACTTCGCATTAATTTCAGTCTATGACAAAAAGTAATAACTAGATTATTCAGAAATTGTGTGTAGAACATGTTGTTTAATATGTCTGATTCAAGTTTCATTTAGATTCTTACTGTGAGGTTCAGAATGCCTCGTACCATTGGATGATATTATTCCTTAAATTCGCATTAATTTCTGACCATGATAAAATAATTATATCTGGAATAATCGGAAATTCTGCGAAGAACATGTTTA
Organism: Lasioglossum baleicum; assembly: GCF_051020765.1. Lineage (NCBI taxonomy): Eukaryota > Metazoa > Arthropoda > Insecta > Hymenoptera > Halictidae > Lasioglossum > Lasioglossum baleicum. The sequence continues at coordinate 30,827 of NW_027469820.1, read as the reverse complement.
TAAATATTCCTGATTCTAGTTTTATTTAGATTCATACTTTGAGGTTAAGTATTCCTCGTATCATTGGATGCTATTATTCCTTAACTTTGTACTATTTTATGACAATGATAGAAATTTATAACTATAATAATCGGAAATTCCGTGAAGAACATGTCGTTAAATATTCCTGGTTCTAGATATATTTAGATTCTTACTTTGAGGTTAGGTATGTCTCGTATCATTGGATACTGTGATTCCTTAACTTCGTATTACCATCTGTCTATGACAAAAATTTATATCTATAATAATCGGATATTCCGTGAAGAACATGTTTTTAAATATTTGTGATTCTAGTTTTATTTTGATTCTTACTTTGAAGTCAGGTATTTCTCGTATCATTGGATGCTTTAATTCCTTAACTGCGTATTAAATTCTGTCTATGACAAAAATTTATAACTAGAATAATCGGAAATTCTGCGAAGGACAAGTTGCTTAATATTACTGATCCTAGATTTATTTAGATTCATACCTTGTGGTTAGGTATGTCTCGTATCACTGGATACTAAAATTCCTAAACTTCGTATTAATTTCAGTCTATGACAAAAAGTAATAGCTAGAATAATCGGAAATTCTGTGTAGAACATGTTTCTAAATATTTCTGATTCTAGTTTTATTTATATTCATACTTTAAGGTTAGGTATGTCTCGTATCATAGGATGCTATAATTTCATATCCTCGTATTAATTTGCGACGATAATAAAGATTTATTACTCGAATAAACGGAAATTCTCTGAAGAACATGTTGTTAAATATTTCCGACTCTAATTTTATTTAGATTCAGACTTTGAGGCTAGGTATGTCTCGTATCATTGGATGCTATAATTCCTTTACTTCGTATTAATTTCTGACGATGACAAATATTTATAAATAGAATAATCGGAAATTCTGGGAAGAACATGATGTTAAACACTACTGATTCCAGTTTTATTTAGATTCATACTTTCAGGTTAGGTATGTCTCGTATCATTAGATTCTATAATCCTTTAACTTCGTATTAATTTCTGTCTATGATAAAAATTTATAACCAGAATGATCAGAAATTCTGTGAAGGACATGTTATTAAATATTTCTGATTCTAGTTTTATTTAGATTCCTGCTTTGTGGTTAGGTATGTCTCCTATCATTGGATACTATAATTCCTCAACTTCGCATTAATTTCTGTGTATGACAAAAATTTAAGCCCAGAACGATCAGAAATTCTGTGAAGGACATGTTGTTAAAAATTCCTGAATCTAGGTTTATTTTGATTCTTGCTCTGAGGTTAGGTATGTCTGGTATCATTGGATGCTATTATTCCTTAACTTCGAATTAAGTTGTGACGATTATAAAAATGTATATATAGAATAATCGGAAATTCTGTGACGGACAGGTTGTTAAATATTTCTCATTCTAGATTTATTTAGATTCCTTCTTTGAGGTTAGGTATGTCTCGTATCATTGGATACTATAATCCTTAATTAGCATATTAATTTCTGCCTATGACAAAAGATTATAACTAGAATAATCAGTAATTCTGTGAGGACCATGTTGCTAAATATTCCTGATTCTAGATATGTTTAGAGTCTTACTTTGAGTTTAGGTATGCCTCGTATCATTGGATACCATAATTCCTTAACTTCGTGTTAATTTGTGACGATGATAAATATTTATATGTAGAATAATCGGAAATTCTGTGTAGAACATATTGCTAAATATTTCTCATTCAAGTTTCATTTAGATTCTTATTTTGAGGTTAAGAAGGCCTCGTATCATTGGATGCTATTATTCCATAACGTCAGAATAATTACTGACGATGATAAAAATTTATATCTTGAATAATCGTAAATTCTGTGATAGTCATTTTATTAAATATTTCGCATTCTAGGTTTATTTAGATTTTTACTTCGAGGTTAGGTATGTCTCGTATCATTGGATACTATAATTCCTAAACATCGTATTAATTTCAGTCTATGACAAAAAGTAATAACTAGAATAATCTGAAATTCTGTGTAGAACATGTTGCTAAATATTCCTGATTCTAGATTTACTTAGATTCATACATTGAGGTTAAGAAGGCCTCATATCATTGGATGCTATTATTCCATAACGTCACATTAATTACAGACGATGATAAAAATTTATATCTTGAATAATCGCAAATTCTGTGATAGTCATTCTGTTAAATATTTCGCATTCAAGGTTTATTTAGATTCTTACTTCGTGGTTAGGTATGTCTCGTATCATGGGATAATATAATTCCTTAACATCGTATTAATTTCAGTCTATGACAAAAAGTAATAACTAGAATAATCGGAAATTCTGTGTAGAACATGTTGCTAAATATTCCTGATTCTAGATTTACTTAGATTCATACATTGAGGATAGGTATGTCTCGTATCATTGGATGCTATTATTCCTTAACTTCGAATTAATGTCTGTCTATGAAACAAATTTATATGTATAATAATCGTAAATTGCCTTATGAACATGTTTTTAAATATTTCTGATAATAGATTTATTTTGATTCATACCTTGTGATTAGGTATGTCTCGTATCATTGGATACTATAATTCCCTATCTTCGTATTAATTTCTGTCTATGACAAAAATTTATAACCAGAATAATCAGAAATTCTGTGAAGAACATGTTGGTTGTTATTCCTGATTCTAGATTTATTTAGATTCATACTTTGAGGTTAAGTATGCTCGTGTCATTGGATGCTATTATTCCTTAACTTCGCATTAATTTCTGACCATGATAAAAATATATCTGGAATGATCGGAAATTCTGCGAAGAACATGTTGTTAAATGTTTTTAATTCTATATTTATTTAGATTCCTACTTTGAGGTTAACTATATCTCGTATCATTATATACTATAATTCCTTAACTTCGTAATAATTTCTGACGATGATAAAAATATATATATAGAATAATCGGTAATTGTGTGATGAACATGTTATTAAATATTTCTGATTCTAGTTTTATTTAGATTCTTACATTGATGTTAACTATGTCTCGCACCATTGGATACCATAATTCTTTAACTTCGTACTAATTTCTGTCTGTGACAAAAAGTTATAACTAGATTTGTCAAAAATTCTGTGAAGAACATGTTGTTAAATATTCCTGATTCTAGATTTATTTAGGTTCATACTTTGTGGTTAGCTATATCTCGTATCATTGGATACTATAATTCCTTAACTTCGTACTAATTTCTGTCTGTGACAAAAAGTTATAACTAGATTAGTCAAAAATTCTGTGAAGAACATGTTGTTAAATATTCCAGATCCTAGATTTATTTAGAATCATACTTTGAGGTTGAGTATCCCTCGTACCATTGGATATTATAATTCCTTAACATCGTATTAATTTGTAACGATGATAAATGTTTATATATAGAATGATCGGAAATTCTATGATGGACATGTTATTAAATATTTCTCATTCCAGATTTATTTAAATTCATACTCTGAGGTTAGCTATATCTCGTATGAGTGGATGCAATTATTCCTTAACTTCGTATTAATTTCTGACGATGTAAAAAGTTATATCTAGAATAATCGGAAATTCCGTGAAGAACATGTCGTTAAATATTCCTGGTTCTAGATATATTTAGATTCTTACTTTGAGGTTAGGTATGTCTCGTATCATTGGATACTGTGATTCCTTAACTTCGTATTACCATCTGTCTATGACAAAAATTTATATCTATAATAATCGGATATTCCGTGAAGAACATGTTTTTAAATATTTGTGATTCTAGTTTTATTTAGATTCTTACTTTGAAGTCAGGTATTTCTCGTATCATTGGATGCTTTAATTCCTTAACTGCGTATTAATTTCTGTCTATGACAAAAATTTATAACTAGAATAATCGGAAATTCTGTGAAGGACAAGTTGCTTAATATTACTGATCCTAGATTTATTTAGATTCATACCTTGTGGTTAGGTATGTCTCGTATCACTGGATACTAAAATTCCTAAACTTCGTATTAATTTCAGTCTATGACAAAAAGTAATAGCTAGAATAATCGGAAATTCTGTGTAGAACATGTTTCTAAATATTTCTGATTCTAGTTTTATTTATATTCATACTTTAAGGTTAGGTATGTCTCGTATCATAGGATGCTATAATTTCATATCCTCGTATTAATTTGCGACGATAATAAAGATTTATTACTCGAATAAACGGAAATTCTCTGAAGAACATGTTGTTAAATATTTCCGACTCTAATTTTATTTAGATTCAGACTTTGGGGCTAGGTATGTCTCGTATCATTGGATGCTATAATTCCTTTACTTCGTATTAATTTCTGACGATGACAAATATTTATAAATAGAATAATCGGAAATTCTGGGAAGAACATGATGTTAAACACTTCTGATTCCAGTTTTATTTAGATTCATACTTTCAGGTTAGGTATGTCTCGTATCATTAGATTCTATAATCCTTTAACTTCGTATTAATTTCTGTCTATGATAAAAATTTATAACCAGAATGATCAGAAATTCTGTGAAGGACATGTTATTAAATATTTCTGATTCTAGTTTTATTTAGATTCCTGCTTTGTGGTTAGGTATGTCTCCTATCATTGGATACTATAATTCCTCAACTTCGCATTAATTTCTGTGTATGACAAAAATTTAAAACCAGAACGATCAGAAATTCTGTGAAGGACATGTTGTTAAAAATTCCTGAATCTAGGTTTATTTAGATTCTTGCTCTGAGGTTAGGTATGTCTGGTATCATTGGATGCTATTATTCCTTAACTTCGAATTAAGTTGTGACGATTATAAAAATGTATATATAGAATAATCGGAAATTCTGTGACGGACAGGTTGTTAAATATTTCTCATTCTAGATTTATTTAGATTCCTTCTTTGAGGTTAGGTATGTCTCGTATCATTGGATACTATAATCCTTAATTACATATTAATTTCTGCCTATGACAAAAGATTATAACTAGAATAATCAGTAATTCTGTGAGGACCATGTTGCTAAATATTCCTGATTCTAGATATGTTTAGAGTCTTACTTTGAGTTTAGGTATGCCTCGTATCATTGGATACCATAATTCCTTAACATCGTATTAATTTCAGTCTATGACAAAAAGTAATAACTAGAATAATCGGAAATTCTGTGTAGAACATGTTGCTAAATATTCCTGATTCTAGATTTACTTAGATTCAGACATTGAGGATAGGTATGTCTCGTATCATTAGATTCTATAATCCCTTACCTTCGTATTAATTTCTGACGATGATTAAAATTTATATCTAGAATAATCGGAAATTGCGAGATGAACATGTTTTTAAATATTTCTGATTCTAGATTTATTTAGATTCTTACTTTGAGGTTAGGTATGTCTCGTATCATTGTATGCTATAATTCCTTATCTTCGAATTAATTTCTGGCGATGATTAACATTTATACCTACAATAATAGGAAATTCTGTGATGAACATGTTGATAAATATTTCTGATCCTGGTTTTTTTTAGATTTATACTTTGAGGTTAGGTATATCTCGTATCATTGGACGCTATAATTCCTTATCTTTGTATTAATTTGTGACGATAGTAACAATTTATTACTAGAATAATCAGAAATTCTGTGATGAACATGATCTTAAATATTTCTGATTCCACTTTTATTTAGATTCATAGTTTGAGGTTAGGCATGCCTCGTATCATTGGATTCTATAATTCCGTATTCTCGTATTAATGTCTGACTATAACAAATATTTATAACAAGAATAATCGATAATTCTGTGAAGAACATGTTGTTAAATATTTCTGATTCTAGATTTATTTAGATTCTCCCATTGAGGTTAGGTATGTCTCCTATCATTGCGCGATATAATTCCATAATTTCGAATTAATTTCGGACTATTATAAAAATTTATATCTAGAATAAAAGAAATTCGGCGTGGCACATCTTGTTAAATATTCCTGATTCTAGATTTATTTAGATTCAAACTTTGAGGTTAGGTATGCCTCGTATCATTGGATGCTATTATTCCGTAACTTCATATTAATTACTGACGATGATAGAAATTTATATCTAGAATAATCGGGAATTCTGCGAAGAACATTTTGCTAAATATTTCTGATTCTAGCTTTATTTAGATTCTTACTTTGAGGTTAGGTATGTCTCGTATCATTGGATACTATAGTTCCTTACCTTCGTATTTATTTCTGTCTATGACAAAAATTTATAACTAGAGTAACCAGGAATTCTATGAGGAAAATATTGCTAAATATTCCTGATTATAGATTGATTTAGATTCATACTTTGAGGTTAGGTATGTCTCCTATTATTGTATACTATAATTCGATAATTCGTACGAATTTCTGTCTGTGACAAAAAGATATAACTAGAATAGTCAGGAATGCTCTGAGGACCATTTTGCTAAATATTCCTGATTCTAGACCTATTTAGATTTTTACTTTGAGGTTAGGTATGTTTCGAATCATTGGATACTATAATTCCTTAACTTCGAATTAATTTCTGTCTATGGCGAAAAGTTATATCTAGAATAATCGGAAATTCTGTGATGGACATGTTGTTAAATATTTCTGATTCAAGTTTCATTTAGATTCTTACTTTGAGGTTAGGTATGTCTGGTATGATTGGATGCTATAATTCCTTAACAACGTATTAATTTCTGACCATGATAAAAATTTATATCTACAATAATCAGAAATTGTGTGATGAACATGTTACTAAATATTTCTGATTGTAGATTTATTTAGATTCTTACTTTGAGGTTAAGTGTGCCTCGTATCATTGGATGCTATAATTCCTTAACTTCGTACTAATATCTGTCTATGTCAAAAAGATATAACTAGATTAGTCAGAAATTCTGTGTGGAACATGTTGTTAAATATTCCTGATTCTAGATTTCTTTAGATTCATACTTTGAGGTTTGCTATATTTCGTACCAGTGGATAGTATAATTCCTTAACTTCGTATTAATTACTGCCAATGAAACAAATTTATAACTGGAATAATCAGAAATTCTGTGTGGAACATGTTGTTAAATATTCCTGATTCTAGATTTATTTTGATCCTTACTTTGAGGTTAACTATGTCTCGTATCATTGTATGCTGTAATTCCTTAACATCGAATTAATTTCTGACGATGATAAAAATTTATAACTGAAATAATCGGTAATTCTGTGAAGAGCATGTTTTTAAATACTTCTGATTCTGGATATATTTAGATTCTTCCTTTGAGGCTAGGTATGTCTCGTATCATTGGATGCTGTAATTCCGTAAGTTCGTATTAAATAATGACGATGATAAAAAATAATAACTTGAATAACAGGAAATTCTGTGACGAACATGTTGCTATATATTACTGATTCTAGTTTTATTTAGATTCATACTGTGAGGTTAGGCATGTCTCGTATCAGTGGATACTATAACTCCATAAATTAGTATTAGTTTCTGACGATGACAAAAATATATTACTAGAATAATTAGAATTTCTGTGATGGACATGTTATTAAATATTACTCATTCTGGATTTATTTAAATTCTTACTTTGAGGATACGTATGTCTCGTGTGATTGGATACCATAATTCCATAACTTCGTATTAATTTCTGACTATGATAAAAATATGTATATAGAATAATCGAAAATTCTATCAAGGGTATGTTATTAAATATTTCTGAATATATTTTTATTTGGATTCTTTCTTTTAGGTTATGTATAGCTCGTATCATAGGATGCTACTATTCCTTAACTTCGTATTAATTTGTGATGGTGATAAAAATTATATATAGAATAATTGGAAGTTCTGTGACGAACATGTTGTTAAATACTTCTGATTCTAGGTTTATTTATATTCTTGCTTTGAGGTTAGGCATATCTTGTATAATTGGTTCCCATAACTCCTTATCTTCGTATTAATTTCTGCCTATGACGAAAATTAATAAATAGAATAATCGGAAATTCTGTGTAGAACATGTTGTTAAATATTTCTGATTCAAGTTTCATTTTGATTCTTACTTTGTGGTTAAGAATTACTCGTATCATTGGATGCTATGATTCCTTAACTTCGTATTAATTTGTGACGATTAAAAATGTTTATATATATTATAATCGGAAATTCTGTGATCGACATGTTATTAAATATTTCTCATTCTAGATTTATTCAGATTCCTACTTTGAGGTTACCTATGTCTCGTATCATTGGATATTATTATTCCTTATGTTCGCATTAATTTCTGACCTTGATAAAAATTTAAATACAGAATAATCAGAAATTCTGTCAAGAACTTGTTGGTAAATATTCCTGATTCTAGATTTATTTGGTTTCATACTTTGAGGTTAGGTACGTCACGTATCATTGGACGCTATAATTCCTTAACTTCATATTCATTTCGGACGATGACAAATATTTGTAAATAGAATAATCGCAAATTATGGGAAGAACATGATGTTAAATATCCCCGATTCTAGATCCATCTTGGCTCTTACTTTGAGGTTAGGTATGTCTTGCATCATTGGATACGATAATTCCTTAACTTCGCATTAATCTCTGTGTATGAAACAAATTTATATCTAGAATAATCAGAAATTCGGTGTGGAATATGTTGTTAAATATTCCTGATTTTAGATTTATTCAGATCCCTACTTTGAGGTTAACTATATCTCCTATCATTGGATGCTATTATTCCTTAACTTCGTATTAATTTCTGTATATGACAAAAAGTTATAACTAGAATAATCGGAAATGATGTGTAGGACATGTTGTTAAATATTTGTGATTCTATATTTATTTAGATTCTTACTTTGTGGTTAGGTATGCCTCGTATCATTGGATGCTATTATTCCTTAACTTCGCATTAATTTCTGACGATGATAGAAATTTATATCCAGAATAATCGGAAATTCTGCGAAGAACATCTTGATAATATTTCTGACTCAGGTTTCATTTACATTCTTGCTTTGAGGTTAAGAAATCCTCGTATCATTGGATGCTATAATACCTTAACTTCGTATAAATTTGTGACGATTATAAATGTTTATATATAGAATAATCGGAAATTCTGTGATGGAGAGGTTATTAAATGTTTCTCATTCTAGATTTATTTAGATTCATGCTTTGAGCTTAGGTATGTCTGGTATCATTGGATGCTATAATTCCTTAACATCGTATTAATTTGTGACGATGATGAATGTTTATATATAGAATAATCGGAAATTCTGTGATGGACATGTTATTAAATATTTCTCATTCTAAATTTATTTAGATTCTTACTTTGAGGATAGGCATGTCTCGTATCATTTGATACTATAATTGCTTAACTTCGTATTAACGTGTCTCTATGACAGAAATTTATAATTAGAACAATCAGTAATTCTGTGAGGTCCATTTTGCTAAATATTCCTGATTCTAGATCTATTTAGATTTTTACTTTGAGGTTAGGTATGTTTCGAATCATTGGATACTATAATTCCTTAACTTCGAATTAATTTCTGTCTATGGCAAAAAGTTATATCTAGAATAATCGGAAATTCTGTGATGGACATGTTATTAAATATTTCTCATTCTAGATTTATTCAGATTCCTACTATGAGGATAGCTATATCTCGTATCATTGTATACTATAATTCCATAACTTCGTATTAACTTGTGACGATGATAAATATTTATACCTACAATAATCGGTAATTGTGTGATGAACGTGTTTTTAAACATTTCTGATTCTATATTTATTTTGATTCTTACTTTGAGGTTAGTTATGCCTCGTATCATTGGATACTATAATTCCATAACTACGTATTAATTCCTGTCTATGACAAAAATTTAGAACCAGAATGATCAGAAATTCTGTGAAGGACATGTTGTTAAAAATTCCTGATTCTATGTTTATTTAGATACTTGCTTTGAGGTAAGGTATGTCTGGTATCATTGGATGCTATAATTCCTTAACATCGTATTAATTACTGACTATGACAAAAATTTATATCTCAAATAATCGTAAATTGTGTGATGAACATGTTGTTAATTATTTGTGATTCTATATTTATTTAGATTCTTACTTTGAGGTTAGGAATGTCTCGTATCATTGGATACTATAATTCCTTAACTTCGTATTAATTTCTGTATATGACAAAAATTGATAACCATATTAATCAGAAATTCTGAGGAGGACATGTTGTTAAATAATCCTGATTCCAGATTTATTTAGATTCTAACTTTGAGGTTAGGTATGCCTTGTATCATTGGATGCTATTATTCCCTTACTTCATATTAATTTCTGCCTATGACAAAATATTATAACTAGAATAATCAGGAATTACTTGAGGACCATGCTGCTAAATATTCCTGATTTTAGATTTATTTATATTCATACTTCGAGGTTATGTATGTCTCGTAATATTGGATACTATAATTCCCTAACTTCGTATTAATTTCTGTCTATGACAAAAAATTTTTACTAGAATAACCAGAAATTATGTAGGGAACATGCTGTTAAATATACCTCATTCTCGATTTATTTTGATTCTTACTTTGAGGTTAGGTATGTCTCGTATCATTGGATACTATAATTCCGTAACTTCGTACTAATTTCTGTCTGTGACAAAAAGATATTACTAGATTAGTCAGAAATTCAGTGAGGACCATGTTGTTAAATATTCCTGATTCTAGATTTATTTAGAATCATACATTGAGGTTAAGTATGTCTCGTATCATTGGATACCATAATACCTTAACATCGTATTCATTTCTGTCTATGACAAAAATTTATAACCAGAATAATCAGGAATTCTGTGAGGACCATGTTGCTAAATATTCCTGATTCTAGATTTATTTATATTCCTTCGGTGAGGTTAGGTATGTCTCGTATCATAGGACACTATAATTCCGTAACTTCGTATTTATTTCTGTCTATGACAAAAAATTATAACTAGAATAATCAGGAATTCTGTAAGGACTATGTTGTTAAATACTCCTGATTCTTGATTTATTAAGATTCGTACATTGAGGTTAGCTATGTCTCGTATCACAGTATGCTATCATCCCTCAACTTCGTATTAATTTCTGACGATGATTAAAATTTATATCTAGAATAATCGGAAATTGCGAGATGAACATGTTTTTAAATATTTCTGATTCTAGATTTATTTAGATTCCCACTTTGAGGTGAGGTATGATTTGTATCTTTAGATGCAATAGTTCCATAACTTCGTGTTAGCTTCTGACGAGGACAAAAATTTATGACTAGAATAATCGGAAATTTTGTGAAAAACATGTTGATAAACATTCCTGGTTCCATATTTATTTAGATTCTTACTTTGAGGTTAGGTATGTCTCGTATCATTGGATGCTATAATTCCTTATCTTCGTATTAATTTCTTATGATGATTAACATTTATAACTAAAATAATCGAAAATTCTGTGAAGGGCATGTTGCTAAATATTTCTGATTCTGGTTTTTTTAGTTTTATACTTTGAGGTTAGGTATATCTCGTATCATTGGACGCTATAATTCCTTATCTTTGTATTAATTTGTGACGATAGTAACAATTTATTACTAGAATAATCAGAAATTCTGTGATGAACATGATCTTAAATATTTCTGATTCCACTTTTATTTAGATTCATAGTTTGAGGTTAGGCATGCCTCGTATCATTGGATTCTATAATTCCGTATTCTCGTATTAATGTCTGACTATAACAAATATTTATAACAAGAATAATCGATAATTCTGTGAAGAACATGTTGTTAAATATTTCTGATTCTAGATTTATTTAGATTCTCCCATTGAAGTTAGGTATGTCTCCTATCATTGCGCGATATAATTCCATAATTTCGAATTAATTTCGGACTATTATTAAAATTTATATCTAGAATAGCAGAAATTCGGCGTGGCACATCTTGTTAAATATTCCTGATTCTAGATTTATTTAGATTCAAACTTTGAGGTTAGGTATGCCTCGTATCATTGGATGCTATATTTCCTTAACTTCGAATTAATTTCTGTCTATGGCAAAAAGTTATATATAGAATAATCGGAAATTCTGAGATGGACATGTTATTAAATATTTCTCATTCTAGATTTATTCAGATTCCTACTATGAGGATAGCTATATCTCGTGTCATTGTCTACTATAATTCCATAACTTCGTATTAACTTGTGACGATGATAAATATTTATATGTACAATAATCGGTAATTGTGTGATGAACGTGTTTCTAAACATTTCTGATTCTAGATTTATTTTGATTCTTACTTTGAGGTTAGTTATGCCTCGTATCATTGGATACTATAATTCCATAACTACGTATTAATTCCTGTCTATGACAAAAATTTAGAACCAGAATGATCAGAAATTCTGTGAAGGACATGTTGTTGAAAATTCCTGATTCTATGTTTATTTAGGTACTTGCTTTGAGGTAAGGTATGTCTGGTATCATTGGATGCTATAATTCCTTAACTTCGTATTAATTTCTGTATATGACAAAAATTGATAACCATATTTATCAGAAATTCTGAGGAGGACATGTTGTTAAATAATCCTGATTCCAGATTTATTTAGATTCTAACTTTGAGGTTAGGTATGCCTTGTATCATTGGATGCTATTATTCCCTTACTTCATATTAGTTTCTGCCTATGACAAAAGATTATAACTAGAATAATCAGGAATTCCTTGAGGACCATGTTGCTAAATATTCCTGATTATAGATTTATTTATATTCATACTTCGAGGTTAGGTATGTCTCGTAATATTGGATACTATAATTCCCTAACTTCGTATTAATTTCTGTCTATGACAAAAAATTTTTACTAGAATAACCAGAAATTATGTAGGGAACATGCTGTTAAATATTCCTGATTCTAGATTTATTTAGATTCTTAATTTGAGGTTAGGTATGTCTCGTATCATAGGATACTATTATTCCTTAACATCGTATTTATATCTGACGATGATAAAATATAATAACTTGAATAATTGGAAATTCTGTGAACAACATGTTGTTAAATATTTCGAATCCCAGTTTTATTTAGATTCATAATTTGAGGTTAGGTATGCCTCGTATCATTGGACGGTATAATGCCTTAACATCGCATTAATTTCTGACGATGGTTAAAATTTATATCAAGAATGATCGAAAATTCTGCGAAGAACATGCTGCTAAATACTTCTGATTCTATATTTATTTAGATTCTTACTTTGAGGTTAGCTATATCTCGTATCATTGGATACTATAATTCGTTAACTTTGTATTAATTTCTGACGATGATAAAAATATATATCTAGAATAATCAGTAATGCTGTGAGGACCATGTTGCTAATCATTCCTGATTCTAGATTAATATAGATTCATACTTTGATGTTAGGTATGTACCGTATCAATGGAATCTATAAATCCTTAACTTCGTATTAATTTCTGTCTATGAAACAAATTTATATCTTGAATAATGAGAAATTCCGTGTGGAACATGTAGCTAAATAATCCTGACCTTAGATTTATTTAGATACATACTTTGAGGTTAACTATGTCTCGTATCATTGTTTACAATAATTCCTTAACTTCGTATTAATTTCTGTTAATGACAAAAAATTTTAACTAGAATAACCAGAAATTATGTGAGGAACATGCTGTTAGGCAATACTGATTCTAGATTAATGTAGATTCATACTCTGAGGCTTGGCATGCCTCCCATCATTGGATGCTATTATCCCATAACGTCACATTAATTACAGACGATGATACTAAATTACATCTAGAATAATCGTAGATTGTGTGATGAACATGTTTTTAAATATTTCTGATTCTAGATTTATTTAGATTCTTACTTTGATGTTCGGTATGCCTCGTATCATTGGATACTACAATTCCTTAACTTCGTATCAATTTCTGTCTATGAAACAAATTTATATCTAGAATAATCAGAAACTGTGTGGAACATGTTGTTAAATATTCCTGATTCTAGATTTATTTAGATTCATACTTTGAGGTTTACTATGTCTCGTATCATTGGATGCTATTATTCCATAACGTCACATTAATTACTGAAGATGATAAAAATTTATATCTAGAATAATCAGAAATTCGGTGTGGAACATGTTGTTAAATATTCTTGATACTAGATCTATTTAGTTTCTTACTTTGAGGTCAGGTATGTCTTATTTCGTTGGATACTGTAATTCCTTAACATCGTACTAATTTCTGTCTGTGACAAAAAGTTATAACTAGATTAGTCAGAAATTCTGTGAAGAACATGTTGTTAAATACTCCTGATTCTATATTAATTTAGATTCATACTTTGATGTTAGCTATATCTCGTATCATTGGATGCTAATGTTCCTTAACTTCATATTAATTTGTGATGATGATATAAATTTATATATAGAATAATCGGAAATCCACTCATGGTCATGCTATTAAATATTTCTCATTATAGATTTATTTAGATTCTTACTTTGAGGTTAGGTACATCACGCATCATTGTATGCTATAATTCCTTAACTTCGTATTAATTTCTGACGATGATAAAAATTTATAAATAGAATAATCGGAAATTCTGTGATGGACATGTTGTTAAATATTTGTCATTCTAGATTTATTTAGATTCTTACTTTGATGTTCGGTATGCCTCGTATCATTGGATACTATAAATCCTTAACTTCGTATTAATTACTGTCTGTGACAAAAAGTTATAACTAGATTAGTCAGAAATTCAGTGAAGAACATGTTATTAAATATTTCTCATTATTGATTTATTCAGATTCCTACTTTGAGGTTAGCTCAATCTCGTATCGTTGGATGCTATAATTCCTTTTCTTCGTATTAATTTGTGACGATGACAAAAATTTATGACTAGTATAAGTAGAAATTCTGTGAAGAACATATTGTTAAATATTCCTGATTCTAGATTTATTCAGATTCCTACTTTGGGGTTAGTTATATCTCGTATCAATTGGATAATATAATTCCATTCCTTCGTATTAATTTCTGTCTATGAAAAAAATTTATATCTAGAATAATCGAAAATTGTGTGAAGAACATGTTGTTAAATATTCCTGATTCTAGATTTATTCATATTCCTACTAAGAAGTTAGCTATATCTCGTATCAATTGGATACTATAATTCCATTCCTTCGTATTAATTTCCGTGTCTTGAAAAAATTTATATCTAGAGTATGCAGAAATTCTGTGAAGAACATGTTGTTATATATTGATGATTCTTGATTTATTTAGATTCTTGCTTTGAGGTTAGCTATATCTCCTATCGCTGGATACTATAATTCCTTAACTTCGTACTAATTTCTGTCTGTGACAAAAATTTATAATCAGAATTATCGGAAATTCTGGGTAGAACAGGTTGTTTAATATTTCTGATTGAAGTTTCATTTAGATTCTTACGTTGAGGTTAAGAATGCCTCGTATCATTGGATGCTATAATTCCTTTACTTCGTATTAATCTGTAACGATGATAAATATTTATATATAGAATAACAGGAAATTCGGTGATGAGCATGTTGTTAAATATTTCAGATTCTAATTTGATTTAGATTCTTACTTTTAGGTTAGGTATGCCTCGTATCATTGGATGCAATTATTCCTTAACTTCGTATTAATTTGTGATGATGATAAATATTTATATATAGAATAATCGGAAATTCTGTGATGGACATGTTATTAAATATTTCTCATTTTATTTAGATTCATACTTTGAGGTTAAGTATGCTCGTATCATTGGATGCTATTATTCCTTAACTTCGCATTAATTTCTGACCATGATAAAAATTTATATCTGGAATGATCGGAAATTCTGCGAAGAACATGTTGTTAATTGTTTTTGATTCTATATTTATTTAGATTCCTACTTTGAGGTTAACTATATCTCGTATCATAAGATGCTATAAATCCTTCACATCGTATTAATTACTGACGATGAAAAAAATTTATATCTATAATAATCGGTAATTGTGTGATGAACATGTTTTTAAATATTTCTGATTATAGATATATTTAGATGCTTACTTTGGGTTAGGTATTCCTCGTAATATTGAATACTATTATTCCTTAACTTCGGACTAATTTCTGTCTATGACAACAATATGTACCTACAATACCCAGAATTTCTGTGAAAAACATGTTGGTAAATATTCCTGATTCGAGTATTATTTAGAATTTTACATTGAGGTTAATTATGCCTCGTAACGTTGGATGCTATTATTCCTTAACTTCGTATTAATTTCTGTCTATGACAAAAAGTTATAATTAGAATAATCGGAAATTCTGTGTAGAACATGTTGTTAAATACTTCTGATTCAAGTTTCATTTAGATTCTTACTTCGAGGTTAGGTATGCCGCCTATCATTGGACGCTATTATTCCTTAACTTCATATTAATTTGTGACGATGACAAAAACATATCACCAGTATAATCAGAAATTTTGTGAAGAACATGTTGGTAAATATTCCTGATTCTAGATTTATTTAGATTCAGACTTTGAGGTTATGTATGCCTCGTATCATTGGATGCTTTTATTCCTTATCCTCGCAATAATTTCTGACCATTTATAAAGATTTATATCTGGAATGATCGGAATTTCTGCGAAGAACATGTTGTTAAATATTTCTGATTCAATATTTATTTAGATTCTTACTTTGAGGTTAGGTTTGCCTCGTATCATTGGATACTATAATAGCTTGACATCGTATAAATTTCTGTCTATGACAAAAATTTATGTCTAGAATAATCAAGAATGCTGTGAGGACCATGTTGCTAAATATTCCTGATTCTAGATTTATTTAGATTCATACTTTGAGGATAGGTATGTCTCGTATTATTGGATACTATAATTCCTTAACTTCGTATTAATTCCGGACGGTGGCAGAAAATTTTAACTAGCTTAACCAGAAATTATGTGATGAACATGTTGTTAAATATTCCTGTTTCTAGTTTTATTTAGATTCTATCTTTGAGGTTAAGAATGCCTCGTATCATTGGATGCTATAATTCCTTAACTTCGTATTAATTTGTGACGATTATAAATATTTATATATAGAATAATCGGAAAATATGAGATGGACATGTTGTTAAATACTTCTGATTTTATTTTTAATCAGATTCTTACATTGAGGTTAGGTATGCCTCGTATCATTGGATACTATAATTACTAAACTTCGTATTAATTTCAGTCTATGACAAAAAGTAATAACAAGAATAATCGGAAATTCTGTGTAGAACATGTTTCTAAATATTTCTGATTCTAGCTTTACTTAGATTCACACTTTGAGGTTAGGTATGTCTCGAACCATTGGATGCTGTTATTCCTTAACTTCGTATTAATTTCTGATGATGATATAAGTTTATATCTAGAATAATTGGAAATTGTGGTATGAACATGTTATTAATTATTTCTGATTCTAGATTTATTTAGATTCTTACTTTGAGGTTACGTATGTCTCGCATCATTGGATACTATAATTCCATAACTTCGTATTTATTTCTGTCTATGACAAAAATTAATAACTATAATAATCAGGAATTCTGTGAGGAAAGTATTGCTAAATATTCCTGATTATAGATTGATTTAGATTCATACTTTGAGGTTAGGTATGTCTTGTAACATTGGATGCTATAATTCCACAACTTCGTATTAATTTGTGACGATAATAAACATTTATATATTGAATAATAGGAAATTCTGTGATGGACATGTTATTAAATATTTCTCATTCTAGATTTATTTAGAATCATACTTTGAGGTTAAGTATCCCTCGTATCATTGGATGCTATAATTCCATAACATCGTATAAATTTGTGACGATGATAAATGTTTATATATAGAATAATCGGAAATTCTGTGATGGACATGTTATTAAATATTTCTCAGTCTAGATTTATTTAGATTCATGCTTTAAGTTTAGGTATGTCTGGTATCATTGGATGCTATAATTCCTTAACATCGTATTAATTTGTGACGATGATGAATGTTTATATATAGAATATTCGGAAATTCTGTGGTGGACATGTCGTTAAATATTTCGGACTCTATTTTTATTCAGATCCCTACGTTGAGGTCAGGTATGCCTCGTATCATTGGATGCTATAATTCCTTAACTTCGTATTAATTTAGGACTATGGCAAAAATTTATAACTTGAATAATCGGGAATTCTATGAAGGACAAGTTACTTAATATTACTGATCCTAGATTTATTTAGATTCATACCTTGGGCTTAGGTGGGTCTCGTGTCATTGGATGCTATAATTCCTTAACTTCGTATTAATTTCTGACGATGGCAAAAATTTATAACTAGAATAATGGTAAATTTTGCGAAGAAAATGTTGTTAAATATTTCTGAATCTAGATTTATTTAGATTCTTCCTTCGAGGTTAAGTATGTTTCGTATCATTGGATACTATAATTCCTTAACTTCGTATCAATTTCTGACGATGATAAAAATTTATAACTAGAATAATCAGAAATTCTGTGTGGAGCATGTTGTTAAATATTCCTGATTCTAGATTTATTTAGAATCATACTTTGAGGTTAAGTATGTCTCGTATCATTGGATACTAAAATTTCTTAACTTCGTATTAATTTCTGACGATGATAAAAATTTATAAATAGAATAATCGGAAATTCTGTGATGGACATGTTGTTAAATATTTGTCATTCTAGATTTATTTAGATTCTTACTTTCAGGATAGGTATGTCTCGAATCATTGGATACTATAATACCTTAACATCATATTAATTTCTGTCTCTGACAAAAATTTTGACCAGAATAATCAGGAATTCTGTGAGGACCATGTTGCTAAATATTCCGGATTCTAGATTTATTTAGGTTCATACTTTGAGGTAAGGTATGCCGCGTATCATTGGATGCTATTATTCCATAACGTCACATTAATAACTGACGATGATAAAAATTTATATCTAGAATAATCGTAGATTGTGTGATGAACATGTTTTTAAATATTTCTGATTCTAGATTTATTTAGATTCTTACTTTGATGTTCGGTATGCCTCGTATCATTGGATACTATAAATCCTTAACTTCGTATTAATTACTGTCTGTGACAAAAAGTTATAACTAGATTAGTCAGAAATTCTGTGAAGAACATGTTATTAAATATTTCTCATTATTGATTTATTCAGATTCCTACTTTGAGGTTAGCTCAATCTCGTATCGTTGGATGCTATAATTCCTTTACTTCGTATTTATTTCTGTCTATGAAAAAAATGTATATCTAGAATAATCGAAAATTGTGTGAAGAACACGTTGTTAAATATTCCTGATTCTAGATTTATTTGGATTCGTACTTTGAGGTTAGTTATATCTCGTATAAATTGGATACTATAATTCCATTCCTTCGTATTAATTTCTGTCTATGAAAAAAATTTATATAAAGAATAATCGAATATTGTGTGAAGAACATGTTGTTAAATATTCCAGATTCTAGATTTATTCAGATTCCAACTTTGAGGTTAGCTATATCTCGTATCAATTGGATACTATAATTCCATTCCTACGTATTAATTTCTGTCTATGAAAAAAATTTATATCTGGAATATGCAGAAATTCTGTGAAGAACATGTTGTTATATATTGATGATTCTTGATTTATTTAGATTCTTGCTTTGAGGTTAGCTATATCTCCTATCGCTGGATACTATAATTCCTTAACTTCGTACTAATTTCCGTCTGTGACAAAAATTTATAATCAGAATTATCGGAAATTCTGGGTAGAACAGGTTGTTTAATATTTCTGATTGAAGTTTCATTTAGATTCTTACTTTGAGGTTAAGAATGCCTCGTATCATTGGATGCTATAATTCCTTTACTTCGTATTAATCTGTAACGATGATAAAAATTTATATATAGAATAACAGGAAATTCGGTGATGAGCATGTTGTTAAATATTTCAGATTCTAATTTGATTTAGATTCTTACTTTTAGGTTAGGTATGCCTCGTATCATTGGATGCAATTATTCCTTAACTTCGTATTAATTTGTGATGATGATAAATATTTATATATAGAATAATCGGAAATTCTGTGATGGACATGTTATTAAATATTTCTCATTCTAGATTTATTTAGATTCATACTTTGAGGTTAAGTATGCTCGTATCATTGGATGCTATTATTCCTTAACTTCGCATTAATTTCTGACCATGATAAAAATTTATATCTGGAATGATCGGAAATTCTGCGAAGAACATGTTGTTAATTGTTTTTGATTCTATATTTATTTAGATTCCTACTTTGAGGTTAACTATATCTCGTATCATAAGATGCTATAAATCCTTCACATCGTATTAATTACTGACGATGAAAAAAATTTATATCTATAATAATCGGTAATTGTGTGATGAACATGTTTTTAAATATTTCTGATTATAGATATATTTAGATGCTTACTTTGGGTTAGGTATTCCTCGTAATATTGAATACTATTATTCCTTAACTTCGGACTAATTTCTGTCTATGACAACAATATGTACCTACAATACCCAGAATTTCTGTGAAAAACATGTTGGTAAATATTCCTGATTCGAGTATTATTTAGAATTTTACATTGAGGTTAATTATGCCTCGTAACATTGGATGCTATTATTCCTTAACTTCGTATTAATTTCTGTCTATGACAAAAAGTTATAATTAGAATAATCGGAAATTCTGTGTAGAACATGATGTTAAATACTTCTGATTCAAGTTTCATTTAGATTCTTACTTCGAGGTTAGGTATGCCGCCTATCATTGGACGCTATTATTCCTTAACTTCATATTAATTTGTGACGATGACAAAAACATATCACCAGTATAATCAGAAATTTTGTGAAGAACATGTTGGTAAATATTCCTGATTCTAGATTTATTTAGATTCAGACTTTGAGGTTATGTATGCCTCGTATCATTGGATGCTTTTATTCCTTATCCTCGCAATAATTTCTGACCATTTATAAAGATTTATATCTGGAATGATCGGAATTTCTGCGAAGAACATGTTGTTAAATATTTCTGATTCAATATTTATTTAGATTCTTACTTTGAGGTTAGGTTTGCCTCGTATCATTGGATACTATAATAGCTTGACATCGTATAAATTTCTGTCTATGACAAAAATTTATGTCTAGAATAATCAAGAATGCTGTGAGGACCATGTTGCTAAATATTCCTGATTCTAGATTTATTTAGATTAATACTTTGAGGTTAGGTACTTCTCGTATCATTGGGCGCTATAATTCGTTAACTTTGTATTAATTTTTGACGATGATAAATATGTATATCTAGAATAACCAGAAATTCTGTGAAGAACAAGTTGTTAAATATTCCTGATCCTAGATTTATTTAGATTCATACTTTGAGGTTAGGTACGTCTCGTATCATTGGATACTATAGTTCCATAACTTTATTTTAATTTCTGTCTATGACAAAAATTTATAACCAGAATAATCAGGAATTCTGTGAAGAACATGTTTTTATATACTTCTGATTCTGGATATATTTAGATGCTTCCTTTGAGGTTAGGTATGTCTCATATTATTGGATGCTATAATTTCTTAACTTCGCATTAATCTGTGACGATAATAAAAATTTATTACTAGAACTACCGGACATTCTGTGAAGAACATGTTGTTCAATGTTTCGGAATCATGTTTTATTTTGATTATTACCTGGATGTTAGGTATGCCTCGTATCATTGGAGGCTATAATTCCTTAACTTCTTATTCATTTCTGCCTATGACACAAATTTATAGCTATAATAATCGGAAATTCTGTGTAAAACATGCTGTTAAATATTTTTGAATCAAGTTTCATTCAGATACTTACTTTGAGGTTAGGTATGTCTAGTATCATTGAATACAATAATTCCTTAACTACGTATTAATTTCTGTCTATGACAAAAATTAATAACTAGAATAACCAGAAATTATGTGAAAACATGCTGTTAAATATTCCTGATTCTAAATTTATTTAGATTCATACTTTGGGGTTAGGTATGCCTCGTATTATTGGATGCTATTATTCCTTAACTTCATATTAATTACTGACGATGATGAAAATTTAAATCTAGAATAACCGTAAATTGTTGTGATGAACATGTTTTTAAATATTTCTGATTCTAGATTTATATAGATTCGTAATTTCATGTTCGGTATGTCTCCTATCATTGGATACTATAATTCCTTAACTTCGTATTAATTTCTGCCTATGTCCTAATTATATAACTAGAATATTCAGAAATTCTGTGAAGAACATGTTGTTGTATATTCCTGATTCTAGCTTTATTTATATTCCTTCATTGAGGTCAGGTATGTCTCGTATCATTGGACAATGTAATTCCTTCACTTCGTATTAATTTCCGTCTAAGACAAAAATTAATAACTAGAATAATCAGGAATTCTGTGAAGAACATGTTGTTGTATATTCCTGATTCAAGATTTATTTATATTCCTTCATTGAGGTTAGGTATGTCTCGTATCGTTGGACACTATAATTCCTTAACTTCGTATTAATTTCCGTCTATGACAAAAATTAATAACTAGAATAATCAGGAATTCTGTGCGGACCACGTTATTAAATATTTCTGATTCTAGATTTATTTAGATTCTTACTTTGAGGTTAGATATGTCTCGCCTCATTGGATACTATAATACGTTATCTTCGTATTAACTTCTGTCTATGACAAAAATTTATAACTAGAATAATCAGGAATTCTGTGAGGACCTTCTTGCTAAATATTCCTGATTCTAGATTTATTTAGATTCGTACTTCGAGGTTAGTTAGGTCTCGTATCATTGGATGCTGTGATTCCTTAACTTCGTATTAATTTCTGTCTATGACAAAAATTTATAACTAGAATAATCAGGTATTCTGTGAGGTCCATGTTGCTAAATATTCCTGATTCTAGATTTATATAGAATCATACTTTGAGGTTAGGTATGTCTCGTACCATTGGATGCTATTATTCCTTAACTTCGTATTAATTTCTGTCTATGAAACAAATTTATATCTAGAGTAAACAGAAATTCTGTTAGGAACATATTGTTAAATATTTCTGATTCCAGATTTATTTATATTCTTGATTTGCGTTAGGTATTCCTCGTACCATTGGATGCTATTACTCCTTAGCTTCGTACTAATTTCTGACGATCATAAAAATTTATATCTAGAATAATCGGAAATTCTGTGAAGAACATGTAGTTAAATATTTCTGACTGTATTTATATTTAAATTCTTACCTTGAGGTTAGGTATTTCTCGTATCATTGGATACTATAATTTCATATCTTCGTATTAATTTCTGTCTATGACAAAAATTTGTATCTAAATTAACGGAAATTCTGTGATGAACATGTTCTTAAATATTTCTCATTCTAGATATATTTAGATTCTTACTTTGAGTGTAGGTATGTCTCGTATCATTTGATACTATAATTGCTTAACTTCGTATTAACTTCTCTCTACGACAGAAATTTATAACTAGAATAATGAGGAATTCTGTGAGGACCATGTTGCTAAATATTCCTGATTCAAGATTTATTTAGATTCATACTTTGAGGTTAGGTGTGCCTCGTATCATTGGATACTATAATTCCTTAAATACGAATTAATTTCTGTCTATGACAAAAAGTTATAATTAGAATAATCGGAAATTCTGTGTAGAACATGTTGTTAAATATTTCTGATTCAAGTTTCATTTAGATTCTTACTTCGAGGTTAGGTATGCCACCTATCATTGGACGCTATTATTCCTTAACTTCATATTAATTTGTGACGATGACAAAAACTTATCACAAGTATAATCAGAAATTTTTTGCAGAACATGTTGGTAAATATTCCTGACTCTAGATTTATTTGGATTCATACTTTGAGGTTAGGTATGCCTCGTATCATTGGATGCTATTATTCCTTAACTTCGTATTAATTTCTGTCTATGAAACAAATTTATATCTAGAATAATAAGAAATTCTGTGGAACATGTTGTTAAATATTCCTGATTCTAGATTTATTTAGATTCTTACTTTGAGGTTAGGTATGTCTCGTTTCATTGGATGCTATTATTCCTTAACTTCGTATTAATTTCTGTCTATGAATCAAGTTTATATCTAGAATAATCAGAAATTCTGTGTGGAACATGATGTTAAGTATTCCTGATTCAAGATTTATTAAGATTCATACTTCGAGGTTAGGTATACCTCGTATCATTGGATACTATAACGCCATAACCTCGTAATAATTTCTGACTATGACAAAAATTTACAACCAGAATGACCAGAAATTCTGTGAAGGACATGTTGTTAAAAATTCCTGATTCTAGGTTTTTTAGATTCTTGCTTTGAGGTTAGGTATGTCTGGTATCAATGGATGATATTATTCCTTAACATCGTATTAATTTGTGGCGATGACAAAAATGTATATATCGAATAATCGGAAATTCTGAGATGGACATGTTGTTAAATATTTCACATTGTAGATTTATTTAGATTCGTATTTTCAGGATAGGTATGACTCGTACCATTTGATACTATAATTGCTTAACTTCGTATTAACTTCTCTCTACGACAGAAATTTATAACTAGAATAATGAGGAATTCTGTGAGGTCCATGTTGCTAAATATTCCTGATTCTAGATTTATTTAGAATCATACTTTGAGGTTAAGTATGCCTCGTACCATTGCATGCTATTTTTCCTTAATTCGTATTAATTTCTGCCCACGATAAAAATTTATATATAGAATAATCGGAAATTGTGTGATGAACATGTTTTTAAATATTTCTGATTCTAGATTTATTTAGATTCTTACTTTGAGATTAGGTATGTCTCGCATCATTGGATACTATAATTCCTTAACTTCGTATTAATTTCTGCCGATGATAAAAATTCATAACTAGAATAATCGGAAATTCTGTGAAGAACATGACGATAAATATTTCTGATTCTAGTTTAATTTGAATCTTTAATTTGAGGTTAGGTGTGCCTCGTATCATTGGGTACTATAATTCCTTATCTTCGTATTAATTTCTGTCTATGACAAAATTTTATAACCAGAATAATCAGAAATTCTGTGGTTAACATGTTGGTAAATATTCCTGACTCTATTTTTATTCAGATCCCTACGTTGAGGTCAGGTATGCCTCGTATCATTGGATGCTATAATTCCTTAACTTCGTATTAATTTAGGTCTATGACAAAAATTTATAACTTGAATAATCGGAAATTCTGTGAAGGACAAGTTACTTAATACTACTGATCCTAGATTTATTTAGATTCATACCTTGGGCTTAGGTGGGTCTCGTATCATTGGATGCTATAATTCCTTAACTTCGTATTAATTTCTGACGATGACAAAAATTTATAACTAGAATAATGGTAAATTTTGCGAAGAAAATGTTGTTAAATATTTCTGAATCTAGATTTATTTAGATTCTTCCTTCGAGGTTAGGTATGTCTCGTATCATTGAACACTATAATTCCTTAACTTCGTATTAATACTTAACTTTGTATTAACCTTAACTTTGTATTAATTTTTGACGATGATAAATATTTATATCTAGAATAATCGGATGTGCTGTGATGAACATGTTGCTAAATATTTCTCATTCTAGATTTATTCAGATTCCTACTTTGAGGTTAGCTATGTCTCGTATCATTGGATGCTATAATTTCTTACCTTCGTATTAATTTCTGTCTATGACAAAAATTTGTATCTAGAATAATCGGAAATTCTGTGAAGACCATGTTGTTAAATATTTCTGATTCGAGTTTTATTTAGATTTATACTTTGAGGTTAAGTATGCCTCGTATCATTGGATACAATAATTCCTTAGTTCGTATTAATTTGTGACGATGATAAATATTTGTATATAGAATAATCGAAAATTCTGTGATGGACATGTTATTAAATATTCCTGATTCTAGATTGATTTAGATTCATACTTTGAGGTTAACTATGTCTCGTATCATTGGAGGTTATAATTCCTTAACATCGTCTTAATTTCTGACGATGATAAATGTTTATATATTGAATAATCGGAAATTCTGTGATGGACATGTTATTAAATATTTCTCATTCTAGATTTATTTAGATTCTTACTTTGAGGATAGGTATGTCTCGTATCATTGGATACTATAAATCCTTTACTTCGTACGAATTACTGTCTATGCCAAAAATTTGTAACTAGAATAATCAGAAATTCTGTGATGAACATGTCGTTAAATATTCCTGATTCTGCATTTATTTAGATTTATACTTTGAGGATACGTATGTCTCGTATCACTGTATGCTATAATTCCTTAACATCGTATTAATTTCTGACGATGATAAAATTTATTTCTGGAACAATCGGAAATTCTGTGAAGAACATGTTGTTAAATATTCCTGATTCTAGATTTATTTAGATTCATACTTTGAGGTTAACTATGTCTCTTATCATTGGATGCTATTATTCCATAACGTCACATTAATTACTGACGATGATAAAAATTTATATCTAGAATAATCAGGAGTTCTGTGAGGACCATGTTGTTAAATATTCCTGATTCTAGATTTATTTAGATTCATACTTTAAGGTTAACTATGTCTCGTATAATTGGATACTATAATTCCTTAGCTTCGTATTAATTTCTGTACATGAAACAAATTTATATGTAGAATAACCAGAAATTATGTATGGAACATGCTGTTAAATATTCCTGATAAAAGATTTATTCAGATTCCTACTTTGAGGTTCACTATATCTCGTATCATTGGATACTATAATTCCGCAACTTCGTATTAATTTCTGTCTATGACAAAAAGTTATATCTAGAATAATCGGGAATTCTGTGTAGAACATGCTGTTAAATATTCCTGATTCTAGTTTTATTCCGATTCTGACTTTGAGGTTAGGTATGCCTCGTATCATTGGATACTATAATTCCTTAACGTCGTATTAATTTCTGTCTATGACCTAAATATATAACCAGAATAATCGGAAATCCCGTGAAGAACATGTTGTTAATTATTCCTGATTCTTGATTCATTTAGATTCATACTTTGATGTTAGGTATATCTCGTACAATTGGATACTATAATTCCTCAATTTCGCATTAATTTCTGTGTATGAAACAAATTTATATCTAGAATAATCAGAAATTCGGTGTGGAACATGTTCATAAATATTCCTGATTCTAGATTTATTTAGATTCTTACATTGATGTTAACTATGTCTCGTATAATTGTATACTATAATTCCTTAACTTTGTATTAATTGCTGTCTATTACAAAAATTTATAACCAGAATAATAAGAAATTCTGTGAGGACCATGTTGCTAAATATTCCTGATTCTAGATTTATTTAGATTCGTACT
Source organism: Lasioglossum baleicum (assembly GCF_051020765.1). NCBI lineage: Eukaryota > Metazoa > Arthropoda > Insecta > Hymenoptera > Halictidae > Lasioglossum > Lasioglossum baleicum. The sequence goes on along the minus strand of NW_027469820.1, from coordinate 3,462 downwards.
TTGAGGTTAGGTATGTCTCGTATCATTGGATGCTATAATTCCTTAGATTCGTATTAATTTCTGTCTATGAAACATATTTATATCTACAATAATCAGAAATTCTGTGAGGACCGTGTAGCTAAATATTCCTGACTGTAGATTTGTTTAGATTCATACTTCGAGGTTAGGTATGTCTCGTATCATTGGATGCTATAATTCCTTAACTTCGTATTAATTTGTGACGATAATAAATATTTATATATAGAATAATCGGAAATTCTATGATGGACATGTTAGGGAATATTTCTCATTCTAGATTTATTCAGATTCCTACTTTGAGGTTAACTGTATCTCCTATCATTGGATGCTATTATTCCTTAACTTCGTATTAATTTGTGTCTATGACAAAAAGTTATAACTAGAATAATCGGAAATTCTGTGTAGGACATGCTGTTAAATATTTCTGATTCAAGTTTCATTTAGATTCTTACTTTGAGGTTAAGTATGCCTCGTATCATCGGATACTATAATTCCTTAACATAGTATTAATTTCTGTATATGACAAAAATTTATAAGCAGAATAATCAGTAATTCTGTGAAGAACATGTTGCTAAATATTTCTCATTCTAGATTTATTCAGATTCCTACTTTGAGGTTAGCTATGTCTCGTATCATTGGATGCTATAATTTCTTACCTTCGTATTAATTTCTGTCTATGGCAAAAATTTGTATCTAGAATAATCGGAAATTCTGTGAAGACCATGTTGTTAAATATTTCTGATTCGAGTTTTATTTAGATTTATACTTTGAGGTTAAGTATGCCTCGTATCATTGGATACAATAATTCCTTAGTTCGTATTAATTTGTGACGATGATAAATATTTGTATATAGAATAATCGAAAATTCTGTGATGGACATGTTATTAAATATTCCTGATTCTAGATTGATTTAGATTCATACTTTGAGGTTAACTATGTCTCGTATCATTGGAGGTTATAATTCCTTAACATCGTATTAATTTCTGACGATGATAAATGTTTATATATTGAATAATCGGAAATTCTGTGATGGACATGTTATTAAATATTTCTCATTCTAGATTTATTTAGATTCTTACTTTGAGGATAGGTATGTCTCGTATCATTGGATACTATAAATCCTTTACTTCGTATGAATTACTGTCTATGCCAAAAATTTGTAACTAGAATAATCAGAAATTCTGTGAAGAACATGTTGTAAAATATTTCTGATTCTAGATTTATTTAGATTCATACTTTGAGGTTAGGTACGTCTCGTATCATTGGATACTATAATTCCTTAACTTCGTATTAATTTGTATCGGAGACGAAAATATATGACTAGGACAATCAGGAATTCTGTGAAGAACATGTTGTTAAATATTCATGATTCTAGATTTATTTAGATTCCTGTTTTGAGGTTAGGTATGTCTCGTATCATTGGATGCTATAACTCTTTAACTTCGTATTAATTTCTGACGGTGGCAAAAATATATAACTAGGACAATCAGGAATTCTGTGAAGAACATGTTAATAAATATTTCTGATTCTAGATTTATTTAGATTCTTGCATTGAAGTTAGGTATATCTCGTTTCATTGGATGCAATAATTGCTTAACATCGAATTAATTTCTTTCGATGATATATATTTATAACTAGAATAATCGGAAATTCTGTGAAGAACATTTTGCTAAATATTTCAGATTCTTGTTTTATTTAGATTCTTACTTTGAGGATAGGTATGCCTCGTATCATTGGACACTCTTATTCCTTACCTTCCGATTAATTTCTGACGATGATAAAAATTTATATCGCGAACAATCAGAAATTCTGTGAAGAACACGTTGTTAAATATTTCCGATTTCAGAATTATTTAGATTCCTCTTTGAGGTTATGTATGCCTCGTATCATTGGATGCTATTATTTCATAACTTCGTATTAATTTCTGACGACCATAAAAATTTATATCTAGAATAATCGGAAATTCTGTGAAAAACATGTTAATAAATATTTCTGGTTCCATATTTATTTAGATTCATACTTTGAGGTTTAGGTATATCTCGTATCATTGGATGCTATTATTCCTTAGTTTCGTCTTAATTTCTGACGATGATAAAAATTTAGATCTAGAATAATCGGATATTCTGTGCAGAACATGTTGTTAAATATTCCTGATCCCAGTTTTATTTAGATTCTAACTTGGAGGTTAGGTATGTCACATATCATTGGATACTACTATTCCTTAACTTCGTATTAATTGCTGTCTATGACAAAAATTTATAACTAGAGTAATCAGAAATTCTGTGAAGAACATGTTGTTAAATATTTCTTATTCCAGTTTTATTTAGATTCTTACCATGAGGTTAGATATGCCTCGCATCGTTGGATGCTATTATTCCTTAGCTTCGTCTTTATTTCTGACCACGATATAAATTTATATCTAGAATAATCGGGAATTTAGTGAAGAACATGTTATTAAATATTTCTCATTATAGATTTATTTAGGTTCTTCCTTTGAGGTTAACCATGGCACGTATCATTGGATTCTATTATTCCTTAACTTCGAATTAATTTCTGACGATGATATAAAATTATATCTAGAATAATCGGAAATTCTGTGGAGAACATGTTGGTAAATATTTCCGACTCTAGTTTTATTTAGATTCATACTTTGAGGTTAGGTATGTCTCGTATCATTGTACACTACAATTCCGAAACTGCGAATTAATTCCCGACGATGATAAAAATTTATATCTAGATTATTCTAAAATTCTGTGAAGAGCATGGTGTTAAATATTTCTGATTCTAGATATATTTAGATTCATACTTTGAGGATAGGTATGTCTCGATCCTTCGATGCTATAATTCCTTAACTTCGTATTAATTTCTGACGATAATAAATATTTATTGCTAGAATGTTCGGAAATTCTGTGAAGAACATGTTGTTAAATATTTCTGATTCCAGTTTTATTTAGATTCTTACCATGAGGTTAGATATGCCTCGCATCGTTGGATGCTATTATTCCTTAGCTTCGTCTTAATTTCTGACGACGATATAAATTCATATCTAGAATAATCGCGAATTCAGTGAAGAACATGTTGTTAAATATTCCTGATTCTAGTTTTATTCCGATTCTGAGTTTGAGGTTATGTATGTCTCGTATCATTGGATGCTATAATTCCTTAAATTCTTATTAATTGCTGTCTATGACAAAAATTTATAAATAGAATAATCGGAAATTCTGTGTAGAACATGTTGTTAAATATTTCTGATTCAAGTTTCATTTAGATTCTTACTTCGAGGTTAGGTATGCCACCTATCATTGGACGCTATTATTCCTTAACTTCATATTAATTTGTGACGATGACAAAAACTTATCACAAGTATAATCAGAAATTTTTTGCAGAACATGTTGGTAAATATTCCTGACTCTAGATTTATTTGGATTCATACTTTGAGGTTAG